>NC_067400.1:298477898-298780231 GCF_016432865.1 Antechinus flavipes | reverse complement strand
TCTCTCAATGTTGAGCCCTATAACCTCTAGACTGAGATACAAAAGGATTCCAGTTCAGGTATAAAAGGGATTATTTTGCTGCAGAACAAACAAACAAAAAACAGGATCAAAAAATCAGAAATCTTAGGAAACAAGATAGAAAAAGAAGACCGGGGGAGATGAGAAAGAGGAGAGGAAAAAAAAAGAAGAAACTAATGTGTTTATGTGTTTAAAAAGAATAGCAAATTGTACATAATAGATGTACCTTTTCATGTGTAATCATCATTTTTATTATATTATGTTATAGAAAAGTTAGTTTTATCCATAAGTTAAAAATTTAAAAATTAAAAAAAAAGAATTCTCTCCTCGCTCCCCATACTACTCTCCTGTTCCTCTGAAGATCCTTGTGGACCTATGACAAGATACTTCAAGGTTAGTCATTTGAACAATCTATTACAAACTATTAACCACTAAAAATGAAAATATAGGAGATAAGCTAATTATGGAGAAAAATACTTGAAGGTTGCTGTCAGTGTTAGGGAATAGATCAAAAATTGTTGGCTATAAAAGTTTAATCATGTATTGGATCCTGAGTCTATGTACCTTTGCCAGAAATCTATACCATAATCTCAAGATCACCTATTGTTTGGTCTTACTTGATAAAATAAATCAAATATCAAATGATAACTACATTGCATTGTCTATGTTCCTTTCATATCTTTTAGGAAGTATGACCAGAGGATACAAAACAAATTCAAAAAGTAGAGGTTCAAAGCAATTAACTGAGTGTCTGAAAGCTGCTTTGATATGACAAAGGCCATATACAAAGATATTTATGTATATATGTATATACTTACATATATATTTATGTATATTATATAGTTATGTAGATTATAAGCTTCTCCACTGAACTATAAGCTTCTTGAGAGCAGGAACTGTATTTTGCTTTTTTTAAAATTCCTAGTGTTTAGCACAAATCTGGCATGTAGTAGGTACTTAACAAATGTTTATTGAATATTGCTTGATTATATTTATATTTTATCAAACCTATATGCTTTATATATATATGTTTATGTATTTATCTTTATAGCTATGTATATTTTTTACATTTGAATTTATGTATTTTTATTTATACATGTATATTTTGTGAGTTTGTATATTTTGCACATTTATCTGTATATAAATATTTATATATGTATATATGTGTATTTGCACACACATATATACACAATACACATATAAACACAAACATACATGTATCTTATTTGTTGCCTATTGTACCTAAGCTGAGAGTAAAACACTTCATATAGTTGAACTTATTCTGTCTCCTTTGGGGAGTAACTCCATTATTTCAAAGTCATATGACTAAGGCCCATCAAAACATAACAGAGAGGAAGTTTCTGGTAGGAATGGGGATTGGAGCTTGACCATATCAGACCTGACTCAGTTTGGCTGGAATGGTACTTCAGATTCAATACTGGAACAAAATGATATACTTTTGGAACATTTAGCATTTAACCAAAGGAGTTTGCTTAGCCATAGTGAGCGAAATATGTTCAGTGAGGATACAGCATTGATTCAGATGACCATAGCTTTTCTTTGCTGGTCATGGTACTAGTCTGCCCCTCAGATGTTAGAGAAAGGTCAGAAGCCCTAACTCATCCTTCCCTCCCATCCTCCTTTCCTCCCTCTTTCCCTTCTTTCTTCCTTTCCTTTTTCTCTCCCGCCCTTCTTCCCTTCCTTCTTTCCTTCCTTCCTTCCTTTCTTCCTCTCTCCCTTCCTTTCTTTTTTCCTTCCTTCCTTCCTTCCTTCCTTCCTTCCTTCCTTCCTTCCTTCCTTCCTTCCTTCCTTCCTTCCTTCCTTCCTTCCTTCCTTCCTTCCTTCTCCTTCCTTCCTTCCTTTCTTCTTTCCTTTCTTCCTTCCTTCCTTCCTTCCTTCCTTCCTTTCTTTTTTCTTTTTTTTTTTTGTGTAAAGCAGTTGGGGTTGTTACTTGCTTAGAGTCACACACCTAGCAAGTATTAAATATCTGAATATAGATTTGAATTCAGGTCTTCCTGACTTCAGGGCTGGTGCTCTATCCATTGCACCATCCACCTGCCCCATGTACCGTCTTTTCTATCCAAGTGGCCAGGTTGTTATATTATTATATATTGTTATATTAGCTGCTATATAGCAGCTTGAGCTTTAGTTTTCTGAACCATTCAAGCCTTTTAAAAAATATGCTGCCTTAGCCTGTATGGGTTAGAGCTTTATATGATAACAGATTTTTATATTCTCAGAATTGATTTTGTTTGGCTGAATGCTAGTCAGACAAGAAGAATTTAATAAATGCTTGGTTGCCTAAAAAGGGAAGGACCAATCTAGGTCAGTAATAGAGCAGGTCAGAACTTCTGAGAAAAAGAGAGTAACAAAGAAAGGCTACCCAAATATGAAGCAGAAAAAATAATTATTTTCTTAGGCAAAGACTATTAGCTCTCCACAGATTGATGATCTCGAATCTATAGTTGAACAAAGTGCTAGGGAAAATTGCCTCACCATATCCTCTGTTATGGATCCTTTGTGAAAATTAGGGTAGAAAGTTTATCTGGTAAATCTATACCGGTCACACTCCTTAGACTAGCCCAGCCACTCCAAAGAGAAGGGAGCTAGTGGATAGAAAGTTATGCTCTCTCTGAGAGAGAGAGGGATCCTTATATTTAAGTAGCTCCTTTGCCCAATGAGAGTGAAACAACATAACTATTAGGGTATGCATGAGACTCTCAGCACTGAATTGTTTTCTTGTTTTGAATAAGATCAAGGTAGTGGCTAGTCATAATGCCTTCTAGTTAAGCAGACAAGATTTATTTATATTGTAAGAGTAATATCATAACTTTTTTTAAAGCATATAAGTCTGAAAATGCAAATCAGACAATCGAAAAATCATCTAGGAAATGAACTACATTGACTATTTCCAAAAAAAGCACATGACTCAATTCTCAACTTATATTTCTAACAAAGTTACAAATTTACAAGACTGATTCTTTCCAGGAAAGTGCGACCATTATGATCACTTCAGCCATCACTTTCCCTCACACTCTTATAGACATAAACCAGTATTCTGTACCTAGGAACTTGGGGAATAGAAGTACCTCCAGACCCCTGGCTATCATTAAAGAACAATCTTGTGGAGAATGACCCACCTTCCTCACTTCACCAATACCAGCTGCTGACCAATTGCTATTTATATTCATGTAAACCCAGGAGCCCTGGGAGTGCCAGCCCCTCCCACCCTTCCCCTAAATAGAGTATTTTTCCTACCCAGCCCATAGCCATCATCCTGGTTGGCAATCTAGTAGAGATGAGACCAGCAGCTGCTTCTTCTGGTCTCATAGCACCAACATCTTGGATAATCATAGCTACTGAAGACACAGAAAAGCAAGTTTTCAGCACCAAAGTCCATGGCGCTCCCAAATCAGTGAATTTCAGAAGTATGACTTTTTTCACTATAAATGTCATTTAAAAAGAGGCTTTACTTTCTCGTTTCCTGCTGCATCCTAAAAGATCAAGTAGCCTTTCCATTTCATTTGCAGCTGAAGCCATATACATATATATTCTCTTCTCCATCAAAGTATGAACTTAGTCAATAAGAATTAATTAAGTACCTACTACATGTCAGGCACTATGCTGGGTACAAAGAAAGATAAAGGCTAGCAAGTTTCAAAGGAACTAAGACAGTGCATGGAGCACTGGGCCTGGAGTCAGGAAGAAGTGAGTTAAAATCTGAATTCAGATACCTTTGGTGAAAATGACTGGATAAAAATCCAGGAAATGAGATTAAGAAGTGATTAGAATGCTAGAAGAACCAGGATAAGGTACTGTCATGAAAATCTAGGGAGAACAGTGTAACAAGGTGCCAAAGCCTGCAGAAAGGTCAAGAAAAAAGGATGAGAATTGAGAAAATCCATTAGATTTGGCAATTAAGAAATCATTGATACTTGGAGAGAGCAGTTTCAGCTGACGAATGAGGGTGGAAGCCAAATTGTGAAATTAAGAAGAAAATGAAAGAAAAGGAAGGAGAGACCTATTTTAGATGGCCTTCTCAAGGAGTTTAGCCATAGAGGAGGAGAAAGATAGGAGGATGTTGGGAATATCCTCCTAGGGATCGGGCTGGGCATGGACGTATATGTGTAAATCTCTTCATCTAAGAAACGGGTAAAGGAGAAGGTAGTTGTCAAAATCATCTGAGGGATATGAGATGAGAAAGGGATAAAAGAATGAGCAAATGGCTTCAATTTTTTCAGTGAAATATGAGATAAGTTTTTAACTAAGAGAGTGGGAGGAGGGAGAGATAGTAAAAGTTTGAAAAGCCATGAAAAAATTTGGAAAAACCACTGGGCCAGTGAATCAATTAAGGAGGTGTAAAAGAATTGCCTTGTTACCGAGTGCCCAGTCGAAATTATGTAATATAAATTGGCAGTGGATGTAGTCAGCAAAAATTTGTGATTTTCTCCAGCTTCATTCAGCAACATATGAATAGGAGTGAAGGTAGCAGATGGTGAGAGTAATCCAAAGCTGAAGTTTGGCAAGACAAGATCATTGATATGATAAAGGAGCAAGGAACTGGAGGGAAGAAGAGTTGAACTGGGTTACCAAGTAGTTTGCATGGGAAAGGGAGGAGACTTTAGCCAAATGTAGTGGTGTTTGCCTGGGAAAGACCTGAGGAATGGAGGGATTAGCCATCACAGCAAGTACAAAAGATCGGTTTATGGCAGTGGTTCTCAAAATATGGTCTAGAGAATCCTGGGGATCTCTGAAACCCTTTTCGAGGGTCTACAAATTCAAAAGTAGTTTTTATTTCCAATATGATTAATGTCTATAAATATAATCCAGATAAACAAAAACGCTTTGGAGAGATCCTCAATAATTTTTAATAAGATAAAGAGACTGAAAACAAAAGTTTGAGAACCACTGGTTTAGGAGTTCCCAAGCAGAAGGAGAGAGAGAATGGCAGTATACTATGGTCAGATAAAGAAACTTCAGAGTTTGTGAATATAGTAGCAGTGTTCCTTGAGAACAGGGATTGTTTTGTTTTTCTATTTGTATCCCAAGTGTTTAGGACAATCCTATATAGAGTAAGTGCCCAAAAATGCTTTTTCATTCTTTCATTGAAAAAAAAAAGTGTTTATAATTTATAGAAAGGCAGGAGGCCCATAAAAATTATCCTAACCTTTTGATCTTTTTCATTGTTTAACTCTGAAATATATTTCCTAACATTTTTCCCCATCATCCCTGTGCCCAGTTTTACAAATAGGTCATCAGATACGTAAATGTTGTCTTGAAGGCGCTCATTAAATTCTATGTTGATGTTCTTTCCTTTGCTCACTGTATTAGATTGCAATTGTCTTTATAGTAGTCTGTTTTGTTTTTGCTTATTGTGAGTACTACAGGGTGAGATGACCAAGTAGCCAGGAAGTGACACTTGGGGTACCTTTTTGCTTTGGAGTACATGATAAAATGTACTTAAACAGTTTTTCATTTACCTTTCCAAAGAGAATCCATGAAGCTACCTTTTATTTAAACTGTAATTTTCTTATGTCTTCCCATTCCTTTTATAACAAGAATGCACATATTGATGTGATTCATTTTCTTTGTGATGTATCACTTCATTGGTTGATGGACCACAAAATCCCACTTAGAGCACTAACAGTTAAACCAGTGTTTATGGATGGACTATTGAATTTAACAAATACTTACTAAACACCTGTAATGTCTCTAGAACTGTGCTACCAGTTAAACCAATGTTTATGGATGGACTATTGAATTTAACAAACAACAAACAATTCTTAAACACCTGAAATGTCTCGTAATAGCTGATACGAATACAATAACAAAAATGTTCATAGTTCCTATCTCATTGCACTAAAAATTATTAAATTCTTAATACCTGGGTACCTTTTTCATAGCTCTTCCACCCTCACTAACACAGAAGAAACACCAAGGCAGACAGCATGTACCAGGCAAATCAAACAACCAACATTTTGATCACAATCATTCCTTACATTGTAAGGAAAACAGCCTGGGATGCTAAGCCAAGAACCTTGAGAATATCAGGGCAACCTGCATCCTGCCTAACCCCATAATTATCATTAAGGAGAAAAATTGTGAAGAGAGGACCCATCTTCCCCATCATCATCATCACCAACAACTATTACCCAGTTGCCAGTAAGAGGCAGATAGATGCACAGGAGACCAGGGTGCATCCAAGAATAATGATTCTACTCCCAGCCCAAATCTCAATGTTATCATCCAAGAACACAACTGTGGAGCTGGATCCTGGCAACTACTCCAATAGGTGATGGAACTACAGCTACAGAAGACCCAGAAAAGAAAGTTCTTTGTACCAAAAGCTTCAATCTCAGAAAGTGAGATGATTTTATTAGTGGAAATAGCACTAAGGAAGTATTAACATTTGTATGCAAAGGACAGTGGGACCTTTTTCTGATTTGCTGCTGAAACCTTCCAAATATTTGTCTCTTCCATTAGAATGTGATCTCCCTGAGTTGAGGGGTTGTTCTGCTTTTCCATTTGTTTATTCAGTGCTCAGCACAGGTTTTATAAAAGCTTTAATTAATGCTTTATTCATTCATGTACCCACTGAGGAAGCAGAAGGGGACTAGATAGGACTTGAGGCTATTTAGAATTTTCCTTTGTCTCATTAATTGTCATGGCTGAAGACTGGATCTCTTCCTGTTGATGAGACTTTGTTTTAGGTACTTGCTCTGATCCTCCTGAGTAGATGTGGCCATACTTGAGGTCCATACTTCAAGCCTTGCCCCTTAAGAGAACCTATCAAAGCTTGTCCTCTAAGGGTATAGTCTGTAAGAACGCTGGTGTCAAAGTCAAACTGAAATTTATACATTATACATATAATACAGTTATACATATATATATATACATATATGACATATGTATATAAATATATTTATACATATATACAGCTTCCTGCTGCCTTAGTTTTTGAATGTAATGTTATCTATGTTTAATTATATTTTATTTAGTTTGTTAAATAGTTCCCAATTATAATTTTATCTGATTCAGGACATTTGGGAGTGTTGCGAGGTCTAAAACTGCTGCAATCAATGGGTAAACAGTTAGAGTAGATTTTTACACAAAATTGGGATAAAATTCCAGGTTTCCTGATTCCTAGTCCAGTATACATTTCACACAACTCAATTAATTCGGCCTTAACTAAACGTAAGTGATGAATAAGACATGAAGTATGTTGGTGGTCTTCATTGTAGCATATTCTTTTGGACTATAGTTTCCAAAAATGCAGAGGGTTGTAGTTAATTTAAAATTTTGTTTCTTCCTTAGTGTCTAATAAAATGTCTTTAATAAAATAGGCATTTAATAAATGTTCATTTAATATTTTATTAAAATTTAAAATAGTACAACACCATCAATGACATGGGACACATAAGATTGGAGCAATATTTTATATTTAAATTGGGGACCTCAGAAATTTGGGGGCATCAAGATGGCACAGTGGATAGAGTGCCAGGTCTGGAGTCAGAAAGACTTCTCTTCCTGAGTTCAAAGCTGGATTCAACCACTTACTACCTGTATAATCCTGGCAAGTCATTTAATCCTGCTTACCTCAATTTTCTCACCTATAAAATGAGTTGGAGAAGGAAATGGCCAACCACTCTAAGATCTTCCTGAAGAGTCAAACACTGAAATGATTGAACAACTGAGATGACTGAACAACTACAACATATATAAACTCAGCAGAATAAAGTATATGCAAAGTAAAATATCCATGAGAGAAAAAGTGAGTTAAGAATACATTCTGCTCAAATTTTGACATGTAGTTGGAAGGACATCCCATTGAGTTGGTCCCTCAGAACATCTATGACAGCACAATGAGCTAGACTTCAAATTGAATCAGGGAATGAAAGGAAGCTGGATTGCATTTTAGAAATTATGCAGTGTGTTGGAGCACCTTAAGCTGTGTCTTAACACAAAAACTCATCTTTTCAACACCAGTATTCTTTTTCAGTAATGTTACATGGTTATGAATCATGGTGAATAATAATCGCCAAAAAATAAAAAATGTAGGTGACTCAAAGAGTAAAAGAGAGATGCATGGTAAATAAAAGTGGTTTATCTACTTGTTATTTTTTGCTTTCAGTATATGATCATTTCCTTTTCCCTATTATGTATTTCTTAGATTATAATATCCTTTATACCACTTTTTTTCCCCTCACAAATCACCAGAGAATTAAAGGATGATCTATTATAGCTGAGAAGAACAGCAGAGGTCACTTGGGAAGTAGCAGTGGAAAAAGTAGTAGATTTGAAATTAAAAGGACCTGGATTTAAATCCCAAATTCTGTAGATGTCCAGTGACCAATGAGCAAACATAATATTGGGGAGGACCAAATCATATTATTATCACTATCACTATCACTAGTAGTTAACTAGTAGTTAAAAACTACTATTACTGCTGTTGCTGCTGCTGCTATTAATACTGTCAGCAAAAGAAACAACTGCTAGGATTTATAGTATAACATCTTCCTCTACTCCTTTTCCCAGATCCTTTTCTGTGTTATCTTCACCCCTTAGCACATATCTGGAAAATGCTAAGATTCACATAAAAAAAGAGAAAAGAAAAAAATAGAAGGCACTTTAATTTTAATAAAATCTTAATTACATTAAAAAAAAACTAGAACAGTTTTTAAAAGTAGCATATAGAATTTGTTATATACTTTCAAAGAAGCAAACAGTATGAAATGGAGAGTCATGATTTCATATTGAACTTCCTTTTTGTGTTCTGCTGTGTGCATGGAAATTTTTTAAATATTTAAATTCAGAATAAAAAAAATTTGAAATTATTTATATAATCACATTTCTTCCACTGAAGTCCTTCTTTAATGGTTCATTCTGGTGTGGGGTGACAATGAGCCTCAGGTATGCTATAGGAAGAGCTAGTTGTTAAATTTTCAGAGTGAGCATTTATGCCTTGGGTATTAGCAAACAACATAAATCAGGATTTGATTTATTGTGTTGATTCTCTAGGCTTAAGAGAGTGATGGGGAGAATGTTAATTATACAGATTAAATTTAAGTGTGTCATTGTATATTCCTCTTCTTTCTTGCCCTGTCTCCCTGAGAGCTGATTGTTAAATATTTAACAACATGACCTCAGCTCACAAAGACTGTGCCAGTATAACAGAAGCTTTTGTAGACTCTAGAGATCTAGAAAGGCTTTGAATATAGCCCTGGAAACAATTGTCTATTTTTAAAGGACCACCCTAGTTAAGTAGAGAGAAGATTAATCATCAGCATCATAATAACTAGCATTTGTATAACTTTAAGATTTATAAAGTACTTTACATGTGTTATATTATTTGATCCTCATAACAACCATGTGAGAAAGTTGCATTTATTATTAGCATGAGGAAAATGAAACTGAGAAGTTTCACTTATAATAATATAATAAATCACTTAATTTATCTAAAATAATCTTGCTTTTCAGTCAGTGTCTGAGGTAGGATTTGAATCTAGATCTGACTCCAAATCCAACACTCTGTCTACTCTATCACTTTGTCCATGGCAAAGCATGAAGAAAGGAAAAATACCACGTGTTCCTTAGTCCTGCCTGGCCCCGTTTTGTTTTTGACCGTGGCAGGTTAGTGAAATCTAAGAATCAACAATTTTAAAATTATCTATAAACATTCATTTAGATGTCCAGTGACCAATGAGCAAATATAATATTGGGGAGGACCAAATCATATTATTATCACTATCACTATCACTAGTAGTTAACTAGTAGTTAAAAACTACTATTACTGCTGTTGCTGCTGCTGCTGCTATTAATACTGTCAGCAAAAGAAACAACTGCTAGGATTTATAGATTTAAGACTGGCTGAATATTTGCAAAGCTTTTTGCAAACATAATTTTATTCTCACCACAATCCTGGAAGTCAAATGCTATCATTATCCCCATTTTACAGATGAAAATAGTGAGGCAGATGGAGAATAAGTAACTCACTCAGGGTCTTATAACTAGCAAGTATCAGAGGTCAGATTTGAACTCAGGTCTTCTTGATTTTAAATGTAATGTTCTATCTACTTTGACTTTGTAGATTTGGTTTTGTCAAGAAGAAATATCATTTCATGAGACATTTGTCTTTCATCTCTGAAGCTCAGCTCTTGATTTCTCTTCTCTGCTGCCCAGGGTCATACAACTTTAAGCTGCTCCCAACTCTTCTTAACTATCTCTTTGGATTTCTATGCATCTGATATGTTTTTGCTTTTTGTTCTGGATCTTAAACTCTTTTTCAAAGTGATTTGCCAGCTGTTGGATAGGGTGTTCTTTCTGGATCATAGATTTGCTGCTATGGCTATGTCTGGGATGGGGCGGGGTGAGAATAAGGAAGGGGAATCCCCATCTGCCAATTAATAGCTATTTAAAGACCTGCAAAAGATGCCCAATTTTTGCTCAATCAATGAGATTATTCCCTTTAATTCAATAAGAGAAATATGTTCACACTTTGCAAATGGATCACTAGGTGTGATCACCTTATTGACACATTAATATCTAATTATTCTTTACTTTCTGTGACCCTATCAAATAGGGGAAGGGGTAAATCTTCCTCTCTTATACTATTAACAGCCTTTGAATGTTGTGACAAGAGAAATAAATTTGCTCTAGACCCTCTGATTATGAGATTATGTTGATTAAATTAAGTTCCAGAACCTTGCTAAGCTTCATGAATGAGATCCATAATCATTCAAAATAGCTCTGCCTTACTATTTACAAAATTAAAAAAAAGAAAAGAAAAACAAAAAAAAAAAAAACAAGTGGATGAAAAATGCTTATTGGCTAAACTATGGTGTGGTAGGTGGAAACTGGATGCTTAGACTGACATTCTAAACATCTTATTAAAAGATAAATCTTTTGTATCTCTTACTAAGATATATATATATATATATATATATATATATATATATATATATACACCGATATAGATAAATACATCTATACATATGTATATACTTTAGCATTCACTAAAAATGGTCAATGAATTGTATTCATAATTGAATGTAAGAAGGAAAAGAGGCTGAATTACCTTTGGGAAATTTCATAGTTCTTTTGATAACCTCAAGTTTTCCCCTTAAACAAAGACTCATCATTTCAATATGAATATTCTTCCTGTGACATTATATGATTGCAATTGATGAAATGCTACAGCTTGAAGAATGGAAACTGAAAATTCCCTAAGGGGGTATTGAGAATGGTACATGGGTATAAGACAAGAGGCTCAGAGCATATGAGAAGGTTTAGGGAGGTTTGTTCTGAATTGTTGGAACAGGTTCCTATATTAATGAGAATATAAATGTATCATGCTTTTCTGCTGATTATTTTCAAGTCTACTTATCTAGCCCTGAATTTTTTACTGATCTCCATTTTCATATCTTCAATTGCCTATTGGACATCTTAAACCAGGTGGCTTGGAAACATCCTAAATTTAAAATGTTTAAAACTAAACTCATCAACTTTGTCCTCAAATCATCCCCTAATTTTCCCATTACTATCAAGGCACTATCTATGGTCAGGTCTATCTGATTTTACCTTTGGGACATCACTAACACCCAGAGGTCCTCCTCACCTTCACCTGGACTCCTGGGACAGCCTATAAGTAATTGGTCTTCCTATCATCAATCTTTTTCCACTGTAGCCCATCTTCCACTCAAGAGTCACTCCCTGCAGGGGTCCTCAAACTATGGCCCATGGGCCAGATGTGGCAGCTGAGGACGTTTATCCCCCTCACCCAGGGCTATGAAGTTTCTTTATTTAAAGGCCCACAAAACAAAGTTTTTGTTTTTACTATAGTCCAGCCCTCCAACTGTCTGAGGGACAGTGAACTGGCCCCCTATTTAAAAAGTTTGAGGACCCCTGCAAGGAATCTAACTAAAGGGCACGTGTGACCCTACATCACAACTCAATAAATTCCAATCGAACCTGATCACCTACAGGATCAAATATGAAATGCCCTGACTTTGAAAGCCTTTCATAACCTGTCCTCCCTGATACCCTACCTTCCTTGTCTTCTTACAACTTATCTCACTCCCCAAACTTCTATTCAGTGACAAAATCCCCTTGCTGTGACTTGCACAAGACACTATATTTTGTGACTCTGTATATTTCCACTACCTATCACCCTCTTCTTCTCTGTCTCCTGGCTTCAGGTCCCCGCTAAAAATCTCACTTTCAATAACTTTCCTTAATTCTAGTGCTTTCCCTCTGATAATTATTTTCCATTTAAACCATGTCGAGCTTGTTTCTACATAGCTGATTGCATGTTATCTCCCTCATTAGTCTTCAAGCTCCTTGAGTGCCTTTCTTTGTATTGCCAGCACTTAGCACAATGTCTGCCACATAGTAGCTGCTTAATAAATGTTTATTGACTGACCATCCAAAGCATTGAAATACAACTAAGTTTAGAATATTTGGATGGAAATTGTTTGGAAATATCATATTTTCTGAAATTAATACATTTCTCCTTTGTGTGTTTAGTTGAAATTGCTAAAGAAATTAGACTAATTTTTTAAAGTCTTTTTGGACTGTGAGGCAGGATGACTAAGACAGCAATGAAGTTGGCAGGTGAGGGTGAGGGCACAGGATGATTCAGGACAAATCAGGAAGCACTCTTGGGGCAGCTGTACTTAAGCCTCCCTAGTGAATGAGAAGGAACACAGCAAATGGCCTCAGAAGACATTTCTCAATTCAAACAAGATAAATAAAAAGCATTTAAAAATCTCCTGCTTCATTAAGCTCCTCTTTTATGGGTTAGAAATTCTTGGAAAAAAAATCATCACTATTCTGCCTGTGCTTACAATAAAAGTCATCTTTAAGTGGATCTAGAACTATGGAGCCAGATTCCAAAGGGCTGGTTCAAATGTCTACATCACTTCATTGAATTCAGTGGGTTCTAGCCCACTGGACCTTTCCCACTAACTAACCATGTAACCTTGGGTAAGTCAGTTAACCCCTGAGGGCTCAGGGTTTTTTAAATTACCAATACCTAGTCCAGTGCCTTGAATATAACAGGTTTTTAACTTAATAAACGGCAGTGATGTGCATGAAAAATTATTTGAGTATACTTGAAAATAATTGATTCTTTTAAGTAGCTTAAGCATTACTCTAGGTATCTTATTTATACTATTTAATTTCCTAGAAAACCCTTCTAAAGAAGACCAACCTCAGCTTTCAGAGATTATGTGATACAATGAAAAGGCCTCTGAATTTGGAATTAGAGCACATGGGTGTGAATAATGACTGACACTACTTTTGTGATCATGGGGATGTCACTTAATTTTTTTTTGACCTTTGTTTCTTCATTTATAGAATGGGAGAGTTGGACTGGATTGTCTCTGAGTTCCCTTCCAATGCTAAATCTATGATACAAATCTGTCAGACCACCACTGTACAAAGCATGCTCAGCCATCCCTACAGAACACCATGTTTAATGCAGACATTGGGTTTGACAAATCTCCTTGGTTACTTCTGGTCAGGTGATTCACTGCTGAAAGGACTTGGCATTTTAGTGCAATTCCCCCTTTGCCTTGCCCCTGCCCCCTAAGACTGACAACAGGGGAGACTGTTTCAGGCTAAGACTCTTTCTTTGGTCCTCTAGTTGGCAATTAATATTTTCTGTCTCTAGATGGCTTGGTGAAGATAAAAATGGGGAGGATCTTCTCCCCATTTCATTGCTATTCTCAGAAAACTTTCTCCCTGCCTCCTAGAGGCCTTTTTCGATATATGCTTCCTTTCCTAAATAGATGATCTAATATTAGCCTTGAGAGATTGAGATAAATTCATCCGGGTATAGAGACAACTTTGTGAGTTGTAGAGGTCTTAAGATCTAATGAATGGACTTGGGTTGGCAGCAAGGGAATCTCCTTCAGAGAAGATAATCATTGACATGAGGATTGGCCCAAAACCCGCCCGTTTTACCTACAGATATATATTGGTATTATTTGGAGTTGAAGTAAAATATAAAATGCCAAATTAGCAATACCACAGATTGCTTTATGACTTGATAAGATTTAGGTAACAGCTTCCAGTAGTTGGAATAAGTATTAATAAGTTGTTCTTGAAATCTGTCTCAAATTGTGTGGTGTTTTTTGTTTTTTGCTTTTTAAATTTTGGTCAGATTCATTCTTGTGAGGGTTCTATGTTTATTATTCCTTTTGTGTGTAGGATATAAATACCTGTCCCATATTTGATTCATATTAAATAATGAGTACCTTTCTATTCCCTCTCTTTGGGGAGGCCCTAGACATGAACCAAAACTTAAGCTTTAAATAATTTGGCCCCAGGGTGCTGATGTGGGGGGGTTAATGAGCTGAAAAGGATGAGAAAAGGGAATCTATCCCCCCTCTCATTAAAGGCCAAGCTCCCCCAGGACCAAATCCAGTCCAGACCACATGGTTGTATAGAGTAGAAGGGCCCTTTGGGAGAAGGAGTAACTGCACTACCCCAGTCCCTTGGGCCTAGCAGGGGTTCTTTATTGTTAGATTGGTATTATAAATTACAAGTGATTGGGGTTCAAATTAAAAAAGTTTCACTGTTAATATTAACAATTCCCTTAATAATTGTTGAAATGGGGGCTGTGGAGGAGTGACCTGAGATGACAGTCTCTGAAAAATAATTTTCTAAGCTTTCTTCCTCAGTTTCTCTCTTTGCCAGCATTCCATGTCTGCTATTTAATTACATGTAGTAATTATCTACTTTTTCTAAAAAGCCAACTTTCAAATCCTATGACTTTTCTTCAGCAAGAAATTCTGATTCACTATCACAAATCTAGCTCTCTTTCCCCTCCTCTCTCTTCTATCTGTGTGTGTGTGTGTGTGTGTGTGTGTGTGTGTGTGTGTGTGTGTGTTCCCTAGACTGTTGTAGAAATAACCCTTTAGAAGTTATCTTGGTTAAGAAGAAGGCAGAAGAGGGGAAAAAGACCAAACCAGATCTCATCCATACTCTATAGACTTAGCAGCATTTTACTTCCTAAGTGACTTCTTTTTATAGAAATGGGAAAATATCTCACATTTATAGGTAGTCATAGGCTATCAATTCATTTAGGCCTTTGTCATTACAAATTGATGTTAGAAATTCATCCAAAAATCCCTTGAAAGAGAAGCAATTATATGGTTAGTTCTTTCTGCCAATGGTATTTGGCAATAAAGAAGAAAAACTGGGAAGAAGCAGAATTTACTAAGGAGAGACCTTCATATTCCTGTTTGATCCACAGAAAAGCTGCATGAATTTTACATTCCTAGATAAAAGTAAAAAACAAAAACAAATAGTTTCCAATAGATGGTGGATGTAGATGTGGCTGGAAGGCTTTGTGAATATAGTTGTGGTTCATGGGCACTTACTATACTGAAAGGAATGCAGATGAATATAAAGGAAAGATTCTCTTCATGGGACTACATGAGATCTACCAAATCCCAGCTCTGGCACTTTTTTTTTTGGTTGTGGTAAAACTTCACCAGTTTGAAATGTGAGAGATGGTAGGAAATAGAAATTGGAATAAATTTCTAATTAATGAAGTTTTTATTTTTAAAGATTTTTTATTAAGAAATGACAGGGTTTATGCTTAGTAAGGGAATGGTAGTTGCTTTGAATTACACCAGTCTCGGAAAAAGTGGTATCGTGACCAATAACAAAATACCAAGGCTGAAGGGAATAGCTAACAGGGCATCAGATCAAAGAAACCTATCTTACTGTTATGACTCTGCCTGGTTAGGAATCTCTCCTTGTCTCTCTTTATTATGGAGTCATTTTTACTTTTTAGCAGTGTGTGAAGCATGAATAATTATAAAACTATCACTTATATTGTGCTTATAATACTCCTGACACCGTGCAAAGAACTTACAAATGTTATCTCATTTGCCCTTCACAACCACACTTAAGACGTAAGTGCTATTATTATTATCCCAATTTTACAGCTGGGGAAACTGAGGCAAAGAGCAGTCATTTGAGTTTCACAACTCATTACGATTCTGAAGGTGGATTTGAATTTCGCTCTTTCTGACTCTTTCCTCAGCACTCAATCCATTATACTCCCTCACTGTCTTAATAAATTCAGGGTTGAAATTCAGACTTTCCTTTAGGGGAAGGTCACAAACCTGACAGTTTATAATGGAAAAAAGAGCAAGTATTTCCAGGTCTTTACCAAGACTGAAAAAAAAAAATTAGCTCTTTGGGCTATTCTGAGGAGAATAGTCAAACTTGAGCTTGCCGCACTCCCTAGTCCAGTAAGAAATTTTAACCTCTCTCCAGACTTTGTTTTCTTATCTCAAAAAGGGAAATAATAACTGCAATTGAAGGACCAAATTAAGAGGCTTTGAGGGCTGTTGGGCAGCTAGGTGGCGCCATAGTGCATAGAGTGCCAGACTCCAGTTAAGGAAGATGAGTTTTCCTGAGTTCAAATCTGACCTCAGTCACTTCTGAGCCATGTGACCCTGGGCAGGTGATTTAATCCCTGTTTGCCTCAGTTTCCCCATCTGTAAAATGAGCTGGAGAATGAAATGGCAAATACTTCAGTATCTCTGACAAGAAAACCCAAATGGTGTCACAAAGAACTGGATGAAAATGACTGAACAAGAACAAGACTAGCTAATTCTTAAAGGATATATTCTTATTGATATCCACCTGATATCTGGGACTGATTTAGCATCTTCAATACATCTACAGTTACAGGAGAGCCTAGAAGTAGCTCCAAGAGTGAGATACCACTTTTATATTTTGTTAGAATGCTAAATTATTTATCATTATACTCAACCAGAAAGTGTGAATAATGGTTGGAGGGCCAGTCTAGGATGATCTGAGTTCAAATGTTGCCTTTCTGATATTTGATTTTGGCTGGCTGACTGTGGGCAAGGAGGTTCCTTCTAAGACTAAGTTCTACTGGAGTTGCTGATCTCTTTTGGCAGAGAAAAATCTCTGTGTCAAAAATTCTCCATAAGATAAAATATCAGGTACAGATCAAAATAAGCTTGTGAAGACATGCTAATTATTTATTATTAATCATTATAGACTTATTTTTCATTTTCTAATCAATATATTTTAAATGAATTAAGTAATATATATTCATTATATTCTTTATTTATTATATCTAACTATATATATATATATGTATTGTATGTCATCACGTCATAAATCAGGACATTACTTTTAGCCATATATTTTCAAGGTGACTTTTATACATATTATCATTGTAAATAGAAAGGAAAGGGAAAGAAGTATTTATTAAGTATATGAGGCAGTATACTACATTTTGTAAATATCTCTCATTTGATCCTTACAACGATTTTGTGGCTTAGGGGTTATCATCCCATTTTACAGTTAATAAAAGTGACTCAGTCAGAGGTTCAATGAATTGCAAGTCAAATAATTAGCAAATGTCTGAGGCTACATTTGCACTCAGATCTTCCCTTTTCCTAGCTGCCGAGGAACAATTTGGGTGGAAGGGTGTGTCTTTTGTAATGGGTAAATAGGAGTGATGGCTATTACACATAATCTTGTACTAGATAAGGTAGAACTGTTTACAAAGTACTAAAACAATACTCCTTGAGCCAAACAAATTTTCATTCAAAATTAACTATCAGCCAAATGGGCATTCTATTCCTAATTTGTTTAAAATGTTAATGATTGATGGTATGATTTTTAAAAATATCTTTCATCATGAATTTAATAATCTTTGTGCTTCAGTTTCCTTATCAACAAAATGAAAGGGTTGGATTCAAAGTTACTTTTAACTTTAAAAATATGAGTCTATAAGTACAACAAAAATGAATAAAGAAATAAAGATTAAAATCACACATAAAACCATAATTGCCAAATCATTTGTGTTTTGCAAATGGGAAAAATGTGCATGCATAGGTATATACTGTATATGTAAACATTAGCAATATAATAATAAATATTTTATTTATTCTGTCTCCTTATGAATTCTTTTTTTAATCTGCATACATATCAGTTTTTATTGCCGACTTAAACAATGTTGATATAGCCAAAATTATGTCATTCTGATACTACTTTCTTTGGTTTGCTTCATTGTGTATGAGTTTTTAACCTATAACTTTTAAGGCACAATAATGTTCCATTATGCTATTCTGACAAAGAATTTTTTTCAGACATTTCCTAATTATTAGCCCTGCAGGCTATTTCTAGTTTTGTGATATTACCTGTAAAGCTGCCATGAATATTTTTATACAGTTTTTTTTTTCCCCTTTTAATAACATCCTCAGGACATAGTCTTAACAGTAGAATCACTGGGTCAAAGGGTAGGCTCAGTTTTGTAACTTGTATTGTAAAATGCTAGATTACTTTCTAAAAATGATTGCACCAATTCACAATTCCTCCAACATTATAATAATTTACCTGTTTCCTGGAACTGTCAATGTTGAATTTTCATCATTCCTAACAATCTTCACCAATGTGATGAATGGCACCAAAAAGTTATTTTAATTTGCATATCTTTATATATGTTTGTATGTATATATGTGAAATCCAAAACTGTGATTTGAACTATGTGAAATGATTTCCAGTGTGGATCATCTTGCTATGAATGTAACTAATTCTTCTTTTATTATAGTTGTAGAGCCTAGGACACTGAGAGGTTAAATTATTTGCTCTTGATCATCAATATAAGACTTGAACCCAGGTCTCTTTCCTTAAAAAGCTGTTTTCTCAACTATTACACTGTATTGCTTCTATTTTTCTGAGGCAGATCCATTTTTAGATGGCACAATGGATAGAATACTGGATTTGGACTTACAAAGCAGAGTCCAAATTCTTCTTCTGACATTAGTTTCATTTGTAAATCACTTAATTTCATTTGTAAAACAAGAAAAATGCAGCAATACAGTGATCATAGACAGTTTCAATAAACTTGGAATGCAAAATGACAATCCAATATATGTTATACATGTATATACTTTTAAACATATTTCCATATTTGTCATGTTGTGCAAGAAAAATCAGACCAAAAGGGAAAAAAACTACAAGAAAGAAAATGCAAGCATAACAGCAACAATAATAATAAAACATGAAAATAATATGTTGAGATAAAAAATACCACCTTCACCCAGAGAGAACCATAGAGACTGAATATGGATGAAAACGTTATTTTTATGTTTTGTTATTATTGTTGTTGCCGTTGTTCTTCTGTTTGCTTTTTCTTTCTTGTGGTTTTTCTCTTTTTGGTCTGATTTTTCTTGAACAACATGACAAATATGAAAATATGTTTAAAAGTATATACATGTATAACATATATTGGATCACAATTAAGTGATTTACAAGTGAAACTAATGTCAGAACATGACAAATATGAAAATATGTTTAAAAATATGTCTTTATAGCCTATACTGAATACTTGTGTTCTTGGGGAAGGAAGAGATTTATGAGGGAAGAAGAAAAAATCTGGAACAAAAAAATCTTACAAAAATTAATGTTGAACAAAATTATGTGATAATCAATTATCATGGACTTGGCTTTTTCAATAATGAGATGATTCAGGGCAATTCTAATAGTCTTGTGATGGAGAGAACCATCCACATCCAGAGAGAGAACTATAGGGACTGAAAGAACACATCACGACATAGAATTTTTACCTTTGTTGTTGTTTGCCTGCTTGTTTTTTCCTTTTTTTCCTTTTTTCCCTTTTGATCTGATTTTTCTTGAGCAACATGATAAATGTGGAAATATGTTTAGAAAAATTGTGCATGTTTAACCTATGTTGGATTACTTGCTATCTAGGGGAAGGGGGAGGTAGCTGGGAAGGGAGGGAGAAAAATATGGAATACAAGGTTGTGCAAGGATGAATGCTGCATGTATTTTGAAAAATAAAAAGCTATTATTATCAAAAAAATAAATGTTGAAAACTATCTTTACGTGGATTTGGAAAAATGAAATAATCCTGAGGGAAAGCCTCCCAAAGAAACAAGGAGAATAATAATCCCTATCTCATAGAATTGTTGTATCAATTGAGATTACGTATGTAAAGTGCTTTGCAAGCAAATGTTGGAAGTACCATATAAATACCAACTGCTATCATCCTGTACTAGTTTAATTTTTCATGTGATTATCAATTTTTTGTGTTTCCTTCTTCAAGAAGCATCCTTTCATGTCTTTTAACATTTGTTCATTGAGGAATTGGCATGATTCTTGTAAATTTGTTTCAATTTTTTACAGATACTGAATGTGAGATTTTAAAAATTAGATTTATTTAGAGCAAATATTTTCCCAACAACTTATTTTGAAGTTAGATACATTGCTTTGTTATATAATTTTTTATTTATAATTAATTCATCTATTTTTCCTTCATTATTTTCTTCCATTTTTCAATAGACAAGAATTTTTTTTCTTCTCCATGGCCAAAATATATATAATCTACATATCTATCTCTACATATATAGCGATAGATAGATAGGTAGAGAGTCTAGATTTAATTGACATAAAGGACTCCTGAGAAAGGAAAATATCTCTACAAATCCAAGTTACTGTTTTCTCTGCATTTTTACAATCTTAGAGGGATGTCAAGCACACCAAAGATTTAAGGATTTTCTCAAAGTAGCACAGGCAGTTTTTGTCAGAGGTAGGACTTGAAAGTTTTCCTGAGGATAGCTCTGTATCCCCCTACACCATCTTGCCTCTAGTATTGAAAAAATCAGAATGTAATGAGGGACTGGCTATTGCGCCTGTTTCAGATGTACAAACTATGGCCCAAACATCAAATTCATTCTGCTGCATATTTTAATAAGGCTTGCAATCTAGGAACAGCTTTTACATTTTAAAATAAAGTGTTATTGGAACCTAGCCATGCTCACTTATTTACAAATTGTCCACAACTGCTTTTGCCCTAAAAAGACAGTGCTAAACAATCATGACAGAGATAATATATAGTACTGCTATTTGATGCATTAAAAGTCACAATGACAGTTAAAACTCAACATCATTGAGTATCATGTGTATTATTGTACTATGATATTTTAATACTTGTAGCTAGCATATCAAAAAAGAAAAGAAAATTGTATTTAAATTTTTTAGCTCAGGCCTGGAAATTTTTTTTGAAATGAGAACTACCCTCAACCACTATTATCAAACAGTGAATGGCTTTTGAAATTAGCTTTTTGCTGCAGACCTGATGTTTCTTAAGGAATTTGTAAGCAAAACAGCATTTATATCTGGAACTTATACTGCAGTAAAGTCAATTCAACAACTAACATTATTTGAATCACAAGTAATGTTAAATACTTTCCATGCTGTTCTAAGTTAGAAAAATCAAGATCTCCATTCTCGCACAAAACTGCAACAGATACATTTTCTGAGCTCAAACTACAAGTCCTGCAACACTTTTTGGATTCCATGCCAGTACAAAAGAAGAAATGTCCACATTTAAAACACATTTAACCATGCAACTAATAAACTGCTATCAGCTAACCTTCAATTATCAAGTGATTAATCTAGAATATAATGACATGAAAATATCAAGAGAACCTCCAAGTTGATGAATATGCTCAATTATAATTATGTGCTTCTGGTTCCAAATACTGGTATTTGGTATTTGGTATTACTATCTGTGTGAAAAGACATTTTCAGAGATGAAATACATAAAATCTCATTACATTTCAGCATTAACAAATAAACCTTTATAATCAATTTGATGATAGGAAACACAAACTTTGAACCATGGTTAAATGAAATGTTATTCCCCTTTGCAAAAAAAAAAATTACATTCTTTTCATTAGTTGACCTATATAATTAAAAAAATTATACTCTATTATTAATATTTTTAATTTCATCAGTACAAAACATGAAATTTTTTTCCTCTTGTTACATAAATACCTACATAATATCCTTAATTTAGCCCCTTGGCCAGCAAAACCTAAAACATTTACTACCTTGCCCCTTATTTTCCATGCAGAAGAGTTTGGAAAGCCTGCATCAAAAGAGTCATGATACTGTGTAATGGAAATAGAGTAACTTGTTGCTGTCTACCATATGATCAAGAGGAATCTCTGGTAGCTGTCTCGACCCTTGAGGGTGCATTCAAAAGCCATTCTTCAAAAACTTAGTTTATTTTCTTGATTTGTCTTCTCTTTGGCTAACTTTGAGTCCAGGGAAAGAAGAGAGACCATTCTGTAAGAGAAAGGACTTTGGGATCTCCCCATCTGAGGCTAATGTATGTCCCATGAATGTGGACCTGGACTTTTTGTCTCCACGCTTGTGTTTTAGTTTTTGGTGAAGGAAATTGAAGCTATCATCTCATGTGTTCCAAAAAGTGAAGAAAGAACCAATAAGAGCTCCAGAAATGGAGTCTGCATTTAATGAGTCGAGATTTGAGGTTTATACGAGAAAAAAGTGACCTTTTACATCCAGTCCAGTAGTCACTGAAACAAGGGTTCACCCATCAATGATGTACATCTGGAAATGAGTTTGAGAGGACTGATGCTGTGTAAAAACTGTTAGAAGAAATTGAGCCGACTCACCCCAGAGACTGAGGTGGTATATGGGGAAATGAGGTTTTGAGGAGGAAATGTGTGTACTTCTATGCTTACTGCATCTTCAAAGTCAATATTCCCTTGTAAAAGCCAATTGATGTTAATTAGTTAAATGGAACTAGGGTGCTAATTACTGGTGATTCACAGAAAGGCAAAAACCCCATTACAAGGGGTCAAGCAAATAACAGTAGAGAATAAATACTTCAGCCCACCAGGAGTGCCCCTAAAATCTTTTTTTTTTTTTTCTCCTGAGGCAATTGGGGTTAAGTGATTTGCCTAGGGTGATGTAGCTAGGAAGTGTGAAGTGTCTGAGGTCGGATTTGAACTCAGGTCTTCCTAACTTCAGGGTTGGTGCTCTACCCACTGTACCACCCAGCTGCCCTACCCATAAAATCTTAAGGGAAACATGCATTAAGCCTGATTCTGGGAGAATGAGCAGAGAATACTTGCTACATCTAGAACACATACAAGATTTAAACACATTTTTTGCTATATCATTATATAATTTTCTAGCCATTTTTATTGAATGATTCCTTTCCCTAGTGTCTTATAATGAATTTACCAAATACTAATTTACCATGAGCAGGAAGCACTATATAAAGGATAGGGAACTGGCGATCAGGCCTCAGTTCAAGTTTTGAGTCTACAGGCTCACATGTACTTACCATTCCTGTCTGCCAGGCAAATCTCTAATACTAGTAGTCACAGAGAAGGTTTCTATTTATTTTAGTACAGGAATTACCTTCCCAGGAGCTTACCCAAAAGATATTACAGGTTCAATTTTTAAAATCTTATTGCTTTAGTTCTAATGAAGAATTGTCTATTGTTTTCCTATTAATTTTATTCTACTATTTATTTATTCAGAGTTTCAAGACTCAATAATCTATATTTTTTGATGTCTTGGCAAAACATTTTTTTCCCCACAGTTCCCCTTGATATTACCATTTATTTGTTCATCTGAATTTTATCATTTTATCTAATTCCATGAATTAATCCATTCATATTTTGATTAGTAAATCTTTGAATTTATTAATTTAGGAAATATTGAATTTTTTTCTATATCAGCTTAATTTAGTACATGCATGGGATTCCTCCAGTTATTTACTTCTTATATAAATTAATGCCCATATTTTGTATAGATCTTGTTGCTATATATATTTATTACTTTATTAATATATTGTTATTTCTATTAATGATATGTAAAAGGCATATTATATATTTAAAATGTAAATTAAAATTCACATATTAATGATATGTAAAATTTTATTTTACATCTACAATATCTTCCTCAAATCATCTTTTACATTAATTTTTCATTGAATAGTTTGGATTTTCAAATTATGTAGTCATGTGAGTTATAGAAATGCTCTTCTTTACTAATACTTATTACTGTAATTTATCTTTTTTGTCTTAATTGCTATGTAGTTAGTGGAACTGATAGAAATTCAGAAAAAAAAATCTACAAAATAGAAAAACAGAAAAACAACAAAAAAGTTCACTAACGGAGAAAAATAAGGCAATTTTATTACAAACAGTTTACAATTTAACATACGGGGCAGCTAGGTGATGCAGTGGATACAACACCAAAATCTGACCTCAGACACTTAACACTTCCTAGCTGTTTGACCCTGGGCAAATCACTTAACCCCAATTGCCTCAGAATTAAAAATAATAATAATTAACATACACTTCTTTAAGAAATCTGGTTATGAGTAGTTCATGATTTTATATTGGATCTTTTTTTGGTTTATTCCTTATTGTAATGTTTGTCTGCTATGATTGTTAAATGAATAATAAATAGGAAAAAGGTATTTTTTAAAAATAGAGAACTATGTGATCAGAAAGAAAGATGAGCTGATCCCATGGCAAGAGGTATAACCAATTGGCAATCACATGTTCTTTGCTGGAATTCTTGTGATGCTAAAAGAAATCAAGAAAGGCCTCAAGAATATTGAATGGATTTTATGTGGAAAACTATGGAAGGATTACTTCTAATGAAGAATTCTCTATTCTGTTTTTTAAAATCTGTTTTCCTATTATTTTTATTCTATTATTTATTTTTTTATTCAGAGTTTCAAGACTCAATAATCTATAATATTTTTTGATGTCTTGGCAAAGCAGGGTTTTTTTTTTTTGTCATTTTTTCCCACAGTTCCTTGATAGTATTACCATTTATTTGTTCATCTGAACAAATGAAGAGTTTGCCCAGAATAAGCTGGTTAAGTAAGATCTAATTCTTTGAAAGGGACATCCACATTGATGAAATCACAGAGATGTTTTCTATCTCTTAACAACTCTGATGTATTACCTTCCTCTTCTCTGAAACTGTCACTGGTCTGGTACCTATCATTATCTCATGCCAGGACAATTTCAATAGGCTTCTGCTTGGCTCCTCTAGCCCCAAATCTCTCCCACTCTAGTTCATACTTGGACAAAAATGGTTTTTTGTTTTGCCTTTCTTTGTATCCTCATAGCTTAGCACAGTACCTTATAGATAAAAAGCGTTTAACAAACCCTGTTTCCCTCGTTTGACTTAACTGTCATGAACTTTTCCCCCCTGACTTGAGGATTAAACATATTTACTCTGTAGAATGAATTGGGAAAAATTAGTTTATATTCTAAAATTAAATGTAATGTATCATGAAATTTTATATAACATGAAGATAATTTATTTCTTGCACATTCTGATGAATTAATTTTAGAATCTATCCTCTCCTTGTGACTTTTCTTGAGCTAATTCATTTATGTACTGGCTGAATCTGCTCTACAGATTTCTCAGTTCTCTTTAGAGAATAATTAGAGGGCAGGTAGGTAGTGAAGTAGATAGAGAACCAGCCCTGAAGTCAGAAGGACCTGAGTTCAAATCTAGCCTCAGATTTACAAGTCCTAGCTGTGTGACCCTGAAGAAGTCACTTAACCCCAATTGCTTCAGCAAAAAAAAATAAAATAGAGAGTATAACTATGAGTATTGCTTATTATAATCTAGTCCTTCTTTTGTGTTTGACAATCTTGGTAAAGCACTTTGAGGTTCTTAAGAAAGAACTTATAAAAAGATACTATTATTTGCTCTTATATTCATTTGTGATCTGCTAAGTTATACTAAAATTTGAGAGAAAAGATCTTCAAGGTCTTGTTAGCAACCTTGAGTCAGATCCTCCATAATCCTAAACTTACCTTCTTATCTACAAGTTGGGCCCCATTGGAAATTAACAGGGATTTATTAAATTGTAAGAATGTATTTCATTGAGTTATTCCACACTCCAAATATATTTTTTTAATAAATCAATATTACAATAATACTGAATTTCCTTGTAGGGATTATGGCCATCGCAAATACAAATGCAAACTTTTAAACATGATATGGTCATATAAGGTAAGAAATCTTCCAATTCTATTTCATGTGATAGAAGAAATGGAGGTCCAGAGGATGGCCCATCCAAGATAAAATATTTTTACTTTCATCTAATCTTCTCTTCATCCCATTAATATTTATGATGACTATTTTTTTCTTTATATCTTTCAAAAACCCTCACACAAATTATCCAATTTGTCCCTTGAAAGATTTTTTTTTCTTAAAAGGTAGGGCAGAGGGCAGTTAAGTGAGGATGAGTTCAAATCCAGCCTCAGGTTAGCTGTGTATACAAGGGCAAACCACTGATGCTTTCTCCTTCCCTCCAGCTCCTTAAAAAGTTGGGCAGATACTATTAGACCCATTTTACAGGTAAGAAAAGTAAGGCACAGAGAGGTAAAAGGCTTTATTTAAAATTTCCCAACTTTTTATCCTTGGATTAAAAATAAGTAGCAGAATTCCATTACTTCCTGATATCCTCATTTCATTTGATTTGTTGATTCATCTGAGGAGGATCTCATTGAGATATGGAATTCTCAAATGAATAAACTCCCTTTATTGATGCATGTCAGCACTTTCCCTTAAACTTAGTTTTATAGAGTTTCCTAGTGTTCTGAGAGGTTAAAGGACTTGCCTAGAGCCATACAATCATTGTGTCAGAAGTTTTACTGGCTTCAAGCTGTTTATCTAAACAGTCTAAAGATATTTCTTGCAATTTTCTTCTGTGCTAACCTTTGTCTTTCTAACTTTATTGCATTTCAACAGTTTGACTCACTTTGATTTCATGATCCTTTCCAAGAAAAATATCATCTCGGGCTAATGAACTGCTTTAAAAAAAAAAAAAAAAAAAAAAAAAGGCTGAGACTCTAGTATGTACCACCGACTTGCTAAATGGTCCTAGTTTAGTGATTCCCAGTAGGTATTTCTAAGGGACCATCTCCATGCTTATAAAGATGGATTTTCATGGAAATTTTGTGTTGATATCTGATTGTTATGTGTATACCTAAAGTATGCAGAAACATTTTTTGGGTTAACAAATGCATTTCTTGTTTCTTTTCCTTTTCTCATTCCTTTTTCTCTTCTAATATTATTTACACAATATTTAAAAAAGAAACCATATGACTCTTACACATCAACATTTTCTGTACTAGAGACAAGGTGATAAGAAAAGAAATACTTTCTTAGATCCAATCTTTCATTAATAAACAGAGTCATTAAAATGTCCGGCCTTCTAATGTGAAAAGAGCCTTTAGTACCTTTTGTTAGTTTGCTAACTCATGAACCCAGTTTCATTGTTTGTAATCAAAGATTTTTTAGAAACTCACAGGATCCATGTGATTATGAACTCTCAGAGGTTAGCTAGTATAATCTGCTCATGAGACAAAGAAGATGGGTTTTTTAAATAATCATTCATTCAGGATAAGTGCTTTACAAATATTTCGTTTGCTCCTCATAACAATCTTGAGAAGTTAGTATTATTGTTATATCTATTTTTACAATTGGGAAACTGAGGCAGACAGGTTAACTGACTTGCTTAGGGTTGGACAGCCAGTAAGAAAATGAAATAGATTTGAATTCAGAACTCCAGCTACTGTACCATTCAGCTACCTCTAAATTCTGTGAAGAAATAAAAAGGTAAGAAAATACTAGTTGGCATTTACTTAGTATATTAAATATATGAGCTGCTTTAGATATAGTACATTGTTTGACTTTCTCAATAATCCTATATTATAAGTACTTCCAATCTTACTCTACATTTTACAAATGAAAGAATTGAAACTCAGATTAAGTAATTTGTACATTGTCACACAGTAATTTTATGAAATTATCTTGGAAAATTTGATTTATATTATATTATGAATCGCTATATAACATTTATTTACATATGTATAATCACATACATTTCCTAAAAACAAAAGATAAATCCACAGTTTCTCATACAGTTTTATTATTATTTTCATATCTCTTCCCAATCTGACTTTTGACCCTATTCTACAAAACTGCTCTCTCCAAAGTTACTAATGATCTCCTAGTTGCCAAATCCAATAGTTTATTCTCATTCCTCAGTTTCCTTGATTTCTCTTCAGCCTTTGAATCGTCAATCAGTGTCTCTTCCTTGTATGTTTTCTCTATAGGTTTTTGGAACACCGGCCTTCCTTCTTAACTATCTGAATTTTCCTTCTCCGTTAGTTCCTTAAATGGACCACACCCTTTAATATCAGATGTCCCTCAGAGTTCCCTCCTGAGTTCCCTTCTCTTCTCTCTGGATACTACTTCGTTTAGTGATCTCAACTCCCATGGATTTAATTACCATCTCTACAATGATCATCAATGATTCTCAGATCTACCTATCCTGCTCCAACCTCTCTTCCCATGACTTTCCAGATTTACTGGATTCTCAATAAACATTTTATTTATTTATTATTATTTTTGCTGAGGCAATTGGGGTTAAATGACTTGTCCAGGGTCACACAGCCAGGAAGTGTTAAGTATATGAGAGCAGATTTGAACTCGGGTCCTCCTGACTTCAGGGCTGGTCCTCTATTCACTGCGCCATCTAGCTGCCCCAAAACAATACCTCTTTACAGATCTTGAGAATCAATTGTCTCCTTGCAAACCAGATTTAAATTAAAGGGATTTGCAAAGATATATAAAATAAGGTCACGTCTCCGCTCCATCTTTTTGTTTTGGAATATTTAGTTATTTTTCCATAAAACATGATAATTTTGTCAACATGAATTAGTTTATTAGCATTATTTTTAACGAATTAAGAAATATTTTAAATGGTAAATTTTAAAATAAATATTTTTAAAGTTGTCAGTTTTAATTTCAGTTTAGTAAATATCAATAGAAATAATCCCCCCCAAATAAAAGCTCTTTGGAGTCCTCAATAATTTTTGGTAGCATGAAGGGTTCTGAGACCAAGAAGTTGAAAAAACAATACCACAGTGAAGAGCAAATAAATAAAAAAAAGTTTGTATGAAAAGTTACTTGACCTATTAACCAGACCAAAAAGCTTAGGGGAAAACAGACAAAAGATGGGGGTAGATATCCCCACCAGTTTTACTTCTTTTTGTTGGAACGGGAAAAAAACTGTTTTTCTCTGTGGAGGAGGGAAGGGCCAAGGTGAAAGGCTAGATCTTTTGGTTACAATTGTTTCATTAAGCCTCTGATTAAAAGCTGGGGGCCTAAAAGAAAGGGGTCAGTCAAAAGCACAACTTTTATACCTCTGACCCTAAGGGAATATAGAAGGCAGGGTCTGATTGATTGATTGCTTTAGATAAATATCTAGCAAACTCAGATATTAACATTCCCTCCCACCCCCAAAGAATAATGGACTCAGAAGGAAAAGATCTGAGTTTGAGTTCAGATATGTGTGACCTTGGGCTAGTAATTTAAGCCATTTTAGTTTCTATATTTCTAAATGGGATTAATTGTATTGGAAATACTAAGCCACTGGGCTGTTGTGTGGTCCAAATGGTATAATGAATGTAGAGGGGTGTGGCTGGAATACTCAACAGCACTTAAAAAGATTAGAGGTGGAAGCTTTTGAGTCTTTAAGTCTTACTCCTAAAGGAAAGGGGAGTGCCCTTGTCTTGGGTATTTACTGACCCATTCACACCTCAGTGAGAATAGTTAATTGAGCTCTGGAAGATCTTAATTGTGTCAAGCAATAGTAGCTCTGAACCGCACCCTGAAGTTTGAGTTCAGGGAATGGAAGATGGATCTGTACAAAGGTTTGCTGGTCATCCCAGAATCCTCCCTCTCTCATCCTTTAAACCTTGTTGATTGAGTTGCTTTTACTAAGGCTTTGGAATATACGCCCTTTTCTCTTCTGATAAAGTCACTGCTGGGATGCAGGTCCTCAGCCCTTCACTCCTGGACTAAAACAATAGCTTGCTGCTTGCTCTCCATGTTTTAAGTCTTTTCTCCACTCCAGTCTATTCTCTATTCAGCTTAAAAAACAATTCTCCTAAAGCCTAGGTCTGACCATGTCATACTGCAACTCAACAAATCTCAGTGGCTCCCAATTACCTCCAGAATTCAAAATAAAATCCTAGTTCCACAAGCAAAGCTTTTCTTCCTTCCCTCCTCACACATCACACACATACCATTCTAAGTCTTTTTTTCACATTAGATCCCTCCCCTCACTTTTTTCCCCCCATTATGCCTTGGTAAAGGCTTGCCATTTTCTTCAACAGCTCATTTTATAGATAGGGAAACTGAGGTAAACAGGATTAAGTGACTTGCCTAGGATCATACCACTAGTAAGTGTCTAAGGTTAGATTTAAACTCAGAAAGGTAAGTCTTCTTGACTCCAGGTCTGCACCATCAGCTGTCAGGAATTTGCTAATGTTAGCATTTCCCAGATAAAGAACTAGGAGACTGATTATGGGGGTGTGAAACTGTGTTCCCTTCAATCTATAAAATTAATCATTCTGAAATTGTGTCCCCTTTTGATCTGCATTGCGGTCTCCCCGACTCCAGAGAGTCTATAAGAGAGTGTGTTTTCTAGGTTGGGCCATTTCTAAGGCAAATCACCCTCTTGATAGCTTGGATCTCCATTCAAATTCAGGCTGAAAAAGCCTTCAAAGTAATTTCAATTGGGAGATGCTGGTCTGATCAGCTCAAACTGCCCCCTCACCCCCTAACATCTGCTCATAAAATAGGTTTCTGCTCTCTCATTTCTTTGCAGAATGTCCAAAGCCTGTTAGGACTTTTGTCTGCTGTGTAGAGGACCTCTTCTCAAGGAAAAACCTTTTGTTATTTCTCTGCCAGGACTTTGCCAATGAAGAAGTCAATCTTTCTAGCAAAGCTGGCTTCTCATCCAACAATAAACTTTCCTTTTTGCCACCTAAAACTCTTAGGGTTTGTGAATTTTTTCAGGAAGGACCTGTGACGACCAAAAGGGGTTTCCCACAACTCCCTGACTGCCACTAGAACCCCATCACCCAGAAGAGTTAAATGACTTATAGTTATACAGCTATTAAGTGTCTGAGGAGTCAACTCCTCCTGACTCCGGGATTGGTGCTCTATCCACTGCACCACCAAGCTGTCGAGAACCCGGTTCTTTAGATCATAGAAGAAAAGCTGGAAGAAACCTCTAAGGTTAATCCCTCATTTTACAGTTAAGGAAATTTAGGCCCTGAGATGATATTGTGTTATTTAATTTATGAAAAGGAGTCTTTCTGACTCCAGACCTGACATTTCATCCACTGAACCTCCTAGCTACCCAATAGATAATATTATTCCCATTTAATAAAGGAGGAAGTTGTAGTTCAGGGTTAAATGACTTTGTCATGTCTACATGACTAAAAGTCATAGGAGAAATTCAAACTCGGATCATGATCGACTCCAAATACACTGCTTTTTCTGGTATTCCATTACATCTCTCAAAGAGAATATCCAAATGATATTGCAGGGGCAGTAAGTATCAAAAGGAGGATTTGAACGCAGACTTTACACTAGTGAAACCATTGCCTTACCTTGGAAAAGACTCATGTGTGGTGTAGGAGAAATTATCAAAATCCAGAGATTTTGAGTTGGAAGGGGCTTCTGGGGTCAGTGAGTCCATGTTTTTATTTTACAGACAAGTGAACTTCATAGGGTGCACCTTGTAGAGAAGATGTGGCTGTAACCCTAAGATGACATGGTTTGAAACCCAGAAGGATTAAATGAATAACCCAAACTCTCCCAGCTATTAAATGTTTGAGTTTGAGGAACCTCTCACACCATGTGAGTGTAATAGAGGCAGAATTTGTGTCCTCTGAAAAAGCCATGGAGAGTGAAAGAAGTACCAAGGGAAAAAGAAAAATAAACATCCCAATTTTCTTCTTCTTCTTTTTTTTTTTTTTTTTGTTATTGTTGTCAAGGGAACTGGAGTTAAGTGACTCACCCAGGTTCACGCAGCTAGGAAGTGTTAAATGTCTGCCACTGAATTTGAACCCAGCCCTCCTGACTCCAAGGCCAGCAGTTCTCTTTCCATTGCACCATTTAGCTGCCCTCCTGATTTTCAAAAGGGGGAAGAAGGTAGATTTTTCACAAACTAGTTTGGGAAACTTGACTTTCATTCCTGTGAATATTCTAGCATATATTTAAAGACTGGTTTGTTAGCATTTGGAAAGAGAAGCAGCTGCCTCTAGGAGCTAGTGTAAGTTAATTAAAACCAAGCTATGCCAAATTAAGTTTATTTCTAGTTTATAACAGGATGGCTAACCTGGAAGATTAGAAAAATGCCATCATGTAGTATACCTGTATTTTAGAAAGACATTTACAAAATCTGTCATAAAAATCCTTTCGCACTGAATGATATTTCAGTTAGATGGGCTGGTAAATAGTGACATGACCAAGCTCAAATAATAAGTAGAAAAACAATAGTTGAGTCCATATAAGTACACAAAATTTACACGTGTCATCTTATTTGATTATCACAACAACCTGTGAGAGAAGAGTTTTAGATAATTTTTGTGGCTATTCATTTTCAGTTGCAAGACCCCATTTGGGATTTTTTTGGTAAAGATCCTGGAATAGTTTGCCATTTCCTTTTTCTGCTTATTTTACAGATAAGGAAACTGAGGCAAACAGGATTAAGTGTCTTATCTAGGGTCCCGTAACTAGTCTGAGATCAGATTTGAACTCATGAAAAGGAGTCTTCCTGATTCTAGGCCTGATATCTTATCCACTGTACTGCCTAGCTGCTCAAGAGATAATATTATCCCCACTTAATAAATGAGGACGTTGAAGTTCAGGGTTAAAAGACTTTCTCATGTCCACATGACGAAAAGTCATAGGAGAAACTCAGGTAGTGATTGACTCCAAATACACTGCTTTTTCTAGTACCTCATTCTACCTCTCAAAGAGTGGCAATTCATGGTTTGATGTCAATTTAGAGGTAGGTGTATGGTGATCTGCCACAGAAATCTATCCTTGACTGTTCTGTTCATCATTTTTCGACAAATGACATGAATGAAAACATGAGGGTCCTGTTTATTAAATTTATAGATGACACAAATCTGTTATGGGTTGCTATCATACTGAATGGCAGAATCAGGACACAAAAAGCTGTCCATGGGATGGTGTTAGAAGCCAAATCTGATTAGCTCAATTTTGAGAAGTAATCTAATAGTCTTTTACTGCCCAAATGAAGGATGGGAGGCACATTCAGTTAATAAGGACTATCTATTTAGTGTGAGTCAACAGAATAGCATGAGAGCCCCTGCTGGCTCTCTCCTTAGGTGAATGCTTTCTTAGATAAAATCCAGAATCACATAGAGCCAAAAAGGGAGGTGAGAGTCTTCAAAATTCTGATGTACTCTGCCATGATCAGACAACTTTTGGAGTGTCATATTCAATTCTGAGTACCTTATTTTAGAAAGAATATCGACAATTTGGACGGTGTCCAGAAAAGGACAACCAGAATGGTGAGGAAACTTGAAATCATACCATATGAGGATCATTTGCAAGAATTGTGAATGTTTAGCCTGGAGGACAGAAGATTGAGAGGGAATATGTTAGCTATATATATAAATATTTGAAGGCCTGCCATGTGGAAGAGGGATTAGACTTCTCTGCCTTAGCCCAGAGGGCAGAACTAGAAAAAAATGACTGAAAATGGCAGAGGGTCAATTTTAGTTGATTTAAAAAAAAAACAAAAACAACTTCTTGTTATCTGCTTAAGAGATTAGTTTTATAAGGAAGTGAATTGCTCACCTCTGAGATATTCAAGTGGCGTCTAGGTGATGGTTAGGAATTGTTGTAGAGGTGATTCCTATTTCAGATAGAAAGAAAAGCGGAGTTTGAATCCTTTGGGTTTGAATTCTTTCTCTGATACTCAGAAGCTGTATGACCCTGGCTGAGGTTCTTAAAATTTCTGAACCTGAGTACTATTGTCTGTAAAATGGAAATAATATCTGTAAAAAGTTTTATATTATGAATCCAATGAGATAATGTATGTAGAGTGATAAAATGCCTGACAAATGCCAATGACTATTCAGATGTAAATTGACTATTTCTCACAAGTCTAACATTCTTGGAACTGTCAGATTTCAGAATTCCATAAATTTTGCAGTTTAGGAGACAGTGTCTGAAGCCTGATCCATTGGGTGTAACCCCTAAAGCAATAATTTGGCACCTGAGTGATTCTTACAAATAAGATGAAGAGCAGCCTTGATGTAGTGGACGGTCAGTAAGCTGACCTCAGACTCAGATTTACCATGGTTGAGTTTGGTTTCTGACACATTCCCTGTCTCTCATCCAAATTTTCCTATTTTTGTTGAGGATCCTTATTCACTTATTTGCTTCAGTTTCCTCATCCAATAAAAATGGCCTGGAGATGGAAATGGCAAACCACACCAATATTTTTGCCAAGAAAACCCCAAATAGGGTCATGTAGAGTTAGACACAACTGAAGTGAGTAAACAATATATACATATTTTGGGATGTATTCAAATATTGACGAGAAGGCACTTGAGGTAGGGCGGAGGGAGCCGGAAAAGCCTTAGCAGAAAGTGAGTATTTTTTAAAGAAATCAGGAGCTCCAAAAGACAGAGAGAGGCGAGCATATATAATCCAGTTATGAAGGACACCTAGTACAAAGGCATGAAGATGGGAGATAGTGTCATAAGTACAGCAAGAACATCAGTTTGGCTGCACCCAGAGTGGATTGGTAAATGTTTAACAACCAATTCTCCCCAAAAATGTACGCAGGACACACTTTTAAATTTAGTTTGCATTATTAACATTTCATCTACCACTCTCTTAAGTCTAGACAAGCAACAAAAGGAAGAATCAAGCCTTGATTTGAAGCATTTGCAAATTTCCAAGATGTAAACACATGTAAAATTTAACAATTGACTCCTGAGGTGGTTATAGCTGGCTCCAGCAACACTCCAGGCTACAGCCGAGTACAAAGGCAGGGAAATAATATACAATAAGCCTGCTAAGGTAGGTTGGGCCCAATTTGTGAGAATCTCCAAGTGCCAAAGGAGCTGTATTTCAGCTCAAAGGTAATAGTGAGCCAGTGGAATTTACTGAGGAGTGGAATATTATGCTGAGGAGTTATACTAAGTACTAGACATAGAAAGACAAAAATTACAGTTTCTGCCCTTAGTAGCTGATGTTCTACTGGAGGGAAACAGCATGCACATAGATTATTAAACACATAAATACACATATATGCGGGTGCAGCTTCTGTCAAACTGAGACCTGTTGAAGATACACACACACATATACACACGCAGACATCATACATATACATATATATTAAGCACAAAGTAATTTTCAGTGGGTGAGCAGCAAGACCAGTTAGGGAGGATAGGGCATAAACTGAGCTTTGAAAGAAGCAAGGGAGATATACAGTAGTTCCAAGACAGATAGATGAAGAGGGAGAACAGTCTTGGTATAGGGAGCAGGTTGTAGAAAGGTTTGGAGGGGGGAGAATTGGAAGGGAGAGAAAAAAAGAAAGGAGAGACAGAGAGACAGAGATGCAGAGAGACACAGAGATACAGAGATACAGAGACAGAGAGAGACAGAGATGCAGAGACAGAAACAGACAGAGATGAAGAGAGACACAGAGAAGCAGAAAAATACACAGAAAGACAGACACAGAAACACAGAGACAGAGACAGAGAGATACACAGACACATAGAGATACAGAGACAGAGAGACAGAGAGAGATGCAGAGACAGAGAGACAGACAGAGATGAGAGATACAAAGAAGCAGAGAGATACACAGAGAGACAGATACAGAAACACAGAGACAGAGACAGAGAGATACACAGACACATAGAGATACAGAGACAGAGAGACAGAGAGAGATGCAGAGACAGAGAGACAGACAGAGATGAGAGATACAGAGAAGCAGAGAGATACACAGAGAGACAGATACAGAAACACAGAGACAGAGACAGAGAGATACACAGACACATAGAGATACAGAGACAGAGAGACGGAGAGAGATGCAGAGACAGAGAGACAGACAGAGATGAGAGATACAGAGAAGCAGAGAGATACACAGAGAGACAGATACAGAAACACAGAGAGAGAGACAGAGAGATACACAGACATGCAGAGAGAGACAAAGAGAGAGACAGAGACAGACAGAGGCAGAGAGACACACAAGAGATACAGAGACAGAGAAAGACAGAGATGTACAGAGACACACAGAGAGTCTGACAGAGACAGAGGCAGACAGAAAAGCAAAGAGACATATAGAAAGACACGGAGACAGAGAGATATACAAAGAGACACACAGACACAGTAAGAGACAAAGACAGACAGAAAGACAGAGACACATAGAGAGACAGAGACAGAGAAAAAAGAGCCCCAGGAGAGCTTTGGGGGATACCCAGGTTTAGGTGCTACAAAATAGATGATGACCAAGAAAAGGAGTAGCAGAAGCAGGGGGTGGACAAGATGGCAGAAAACCAGAAGTCAGCAGTGAAACAGAAATCAAGAGAAGAGAGAATATGGAGATTTGGGGGCTAGTGACCAGTACCAGAGGCCAGAGAAGTCAAGGAGGATGAGAGACAGACATCTCTCCTCTGCTCCCTGAGGAAAAGAACAATTTAAAGGATTAGTGACCTTTCAGTGAGCAGGTTCAGTCTAGAGGTGAGGTCAGAGGGTAAAAGGGATACAAAAGTGAGTGAATGGTGAAGTAGAAAGCATCAGAGTACTTTTCTTGAGGTTGGGTAATGAAAGGGAAGAATTCAGCTCAGTTTAAACAGTATTTGAGACAATACTTGGAGGTAAGGAGGACATGTGAAGGTTGGGAGTTCTCCCACTAGGCAGGCAGCCTAGTGGATATATCCCAGGGGCTTGGACTCAGGAAAACCAGAGTTTAACTATGGCCTCAGACAGGTCCAATGTATAACTCGGGGGAAGTCACCTTAGCTCTACTTGCCTCAGTTTCCTCATCTGCAAAATGGGGATAATAACAACATCTACTTCCCAGGTTTGTTTTGAGGACCAATGAGGTAGTAATTGTAAAATGATACATGGTAAGTTCTATATAAATGTTATTAATTTTGCTTTAGGGTCAGAAGAGTTCTGGGCATGTTTGTAGGCAGTAGGGAAGGAACAAGTAGATAGAGATGGAAGATGAGATATAAAGGGAATGATGGATGAGCAAAGCTTCTGGAGAAGACAGAAGGTTTGGTATCAAATAGAGGAATTACTTTTAGCCAGGAAAAGGTCCCTTTCTTCCCCACCATCTGGCCCAAGATAGAGGATGAGTGAAAATGGAGAGAAGTTTGAGGTTCTCTTGCTCATAAAGTCATCATCTAGAGGGGTTTGAGGAACTAGGGGAAGGGTTCTAATCCCATTTCCTCTGGAGAGTTCCTGGGATTTGGGGAGCCTTGGCTTGGCGGGCTAACAGTGATGAAAGATTCATTTTAGTTCCAGAGTCGGAGATAGGAGGTGAGTTCGCAGATTCCATGCTTACTTCCTATATCTCACCCCCTGCATATATGGCAGAAATGACTGTTTAAGACGAGCCAGACCAATGAAAACCTTTAATTAATACTGGAAGTGGACATAGTGGTGATGAAAGAATCCGACCTGGCGTACCGAAGGTAATACTCAGAGAACCAGGCAGCTGGCAGCTCTGGAAAGGAAACTAGCATTTATGAAGCACCCACTCGATGCCATATACTGCACTAAGGACTTTACAAACTTTGTCCTCATTTTACAGAAGGCACTAAGGTGGATAGAGACTAAATGATCTGTCAGAGCCAGAGACACACAGACATAGTAAGACACAGAGACAGACAGAGAGACAGAGACAGAGAGACACAGAGAGGCAGAGAGACTCATAGAGAGACAGAGGGCTACACAGATAACAAGTATCTGAGGTAGAATTTGAACTCAGATCTCGACTCCAGGTATAGTGCTCTATCTATTGTATCATCTTGCTGCTTCTAGCTCTAAATGGAAGGTTGCTAGGTTCTTACTATTCTGAATTAAGCTGATAGGAAGAGCCAGAGTTGAGCCAGACTTGATCTAGCCTAAGTTCTCTAGGGAAATATGTTTTTTGGTACTCTGTTTTGGACATTTGGAAGTGAGAATAATTTCCCAGGTGGGTAGGTAGATGGTACAATGGATAGAGTGCAGGGTCTTGAGTCAAGAAGATTCATCTTTCTAGACTCAAATCTAGTTTCATACACTTACTAGCTCTGTGATCCTGCAAATTACTTAACCCTGTGTGCCTCAGTTTCCCCATGTGTAAAATGAGTTGGAGAAGGAAATGTCAAACTACTCCTGTGTCTTTGCCAAGAAAAGTCCAAATGGCACCACAAAGAATCAGACAATAAAGCCACCTACCATGATTACCAGTGTGGGGAATAGGAGCCAGGAAATGGGAACAAGTTTTTGAATTTTTCTGTTACATGCTTTACAGAGACAAGTGGCTGGTTGGCACTGGTGTGAAAGAAGCAGAGATGCTGCTAAAGTGTCCAGCTGATAAAATGGATGTGCCTTTCAGACTAGAGGTGATAGGGAGCAGAGAAGTGAAAGCTTCTTCACCATCAAAATATCTCGTAGCAATGGGAAGTGAATGGGGATGCCACATGAGGGCAAAGCTGTGGCTTCCATGGCTCTAAATATATCCCAGAAGTCGTTTGATTCACAGAGGACTTCTGAGTTCTCTTCATCAACAGTCAGAGATCAACAGAGATGAAGAGACTGACTGTCAGTAGCAAGCTCTGGAGCTCTCCAGGATTATAGTGGGTCATGCTGCTCCAATCAGCGCATCTCAAGAACCACTGGGAAAAGTGGGGAGTGGAACAAACTCATTCTCTTCATGGCCCCTCGGTTTGTTTGGCAGGATAGGTGCCTGGGTGTTGAGCAGGACAGAAATATCTCCTTAAAACCCTTAATTTATAAACTCCAGAAGAAAATGCGCCTAATCTCTGCAAGTGTGTCCTTTTCCTTGGTGGGATTGGTCAGCTGTTCTGAAAATTAATCATCTAGTGAGAGGAGAAATGCTACAATAGAAAAGGACCCAGAGTTTGCAGTCCAAAAAACTGGGTTCAAATCCCTACTTTGCTACTTACTAGCTGTATGATGTTGGGCAAGCTACTTAATCTTCTCAACCCTCAGTTTCCTTTTCTGTAAAATGAGGGGACTGGGCTACTTGGCCGTCCAAGCTCCTTTCCGACTCTGAATCTATGAGCTGAAACAAAAAAGGTCAGCTCTCTCCAGCAGATCTAAGGCAAAAGAAGCATCTGGATTGTTCAATTGACAGCTATTTTCCATTATTAGACACCTATTTGAATTTGTGCAGAAAGTTTGCATAGCAGGCCGACAGGGAGCTGGTCTCTTTGAGGAGATGGGGTCATTCAATCAGTGACTAATAGGAAGCTATTATCTTGTGAGTAAGCCCACAGGGCAGCGATGAATGGAGAACTTCCCTTGTGCCAAAAAGCTATATGATGCTTCTTTGCTGCCCTCACTCCTTCTAACTTGGAAAGCTGCTAAGGCAGGGGCAGGAGGTGCTAGGGAGGGAGGGAAGGTCCCCAGGCAGAGGACTTGCACTTCCGCAGTGGACTTGGGTCTATAGGGTGGTTTTTTCCATCATTTACCTGGTTTTGGACACTTTCATCCATGTACATGTACACACTTATACATATATATATATATGCATCTACTTACATACAAACATCCATAAATTCACACACATATGGACACACATACGTTTATTCTCTGCAGGATAAAATTGTCATCATCTGAGAGGTAGATACACAATACACACATTTTATTATGTTTGTGTGTGTAGATATGCAGGTATATATGTATGTATGTGTGTGTGTGTGTATTGTTTTCAGGACCTGCAAAGAATTCATGTTAGCCTCCAATTCAAGGAAGAAAATGTAAAATCACCATGGCTCTAATCCCGGCGCTAAAGGTTTAACTGCGGACAGAGGGGGCTAATGGTCATTAAAAGGAGAGTTTTGAGAAACTAAATCGGCAATGTGATGGTAGATAAATGTTTAACATTTAACACTAACTGAAAAAAGTGTACTCACAATGCACAGATATGCATTATTAATATTTTCTCCATTGCTTTCTAAGTCTAGGTGATCAAAAAAGCAACAGATTAAGCCTTGATTTGTAGTCCTTTCAGATTTTTAAGGTGTAAGTGTTCACACTGAAAATATAACAATTGCCCTGGCAACCAATTCAAACTGGATTTAGCATACCGGGAAAGTCAAGACCAAAGGAGGAGAATGGAAAGGCAGGTAGTTATTGTGTTATACAAAGCAAAAGTGAAAGGATTAACAAAAAAAATTGAAACAAAACATGGATCAGATTAGTGCAAGGATCTTCACAGTCAATTTGGAAAGCTCCATGGACAGCCCATGATGCAATGGATGGAACCCCGGCCCTAGAGCCATGAAGACTTATCTTCCTAAATTCAAAGCCTTGGATGTGTTCCTGCAGTGTAAAACCTTGACAAATCACTTAATCCCGTTTGCCTCAGTTTCCTCATCTGTAAATGTGAGCTAGAGAAAGAAACAGTACAGTATCTCTGCCAAGAAAACTCCCAATGGGGTCACAACAAAAACACCAGGCCCTTGACTTTGAAAATGGATTTTCAGTCTGGCAATTAAAAGGGCCATCCCAGTTTGGGCTTTCAGTAAATCCCTGATACCTAGATATTTGAATATCCCCTTTCTAACACTGAAATCATAGAACTGTTCAGTAGAGATAGCAACTTATACGAGGGATAGAATCCCTGGCCTGGAATATATTGATTTTTTTGATATCTAGTTCAATTTGTTCACTGTATTACTATATTGTCTCTGACATTTCATTTCTTTAATCATCTGCTTTGTCTACTATCCCAATGTCTAATCCTAGATTTAACAGTCTTAATAGGGAAATCATGGAACAATATTTCTGGGCTCGCTCCAAACTCCAAACTAGCTGGACTTTCAGTGGGGTTCAGCCACCCTTCCTGTGTCCATGCTAGTTGAATTCATTCTCTTAGTTACCTTAAAATGAGCAGGCATTTCTGTGATCCATTCTTCTCCTTTTCTTTCTGGGCGTATGGACTGATTTCTTCAAACTCCTGCAATGTGTCATTAAAAACTAAGGCCCGGATGGGGAGACTCATTGGGCTGGGCTGCTGTGTGACTTTGTATAGGTTATTTCTCTGGGTTTGCTTTTCTCATCCATACAATTAGGATTTGGGCTAAATAATGTCCAGGACCTTTTGTGAACCTCTTATGGTACTTAGCATATTTTGTCTATCTGATAGTTATTTGTTAATAATTTTATCTTCAAAATTATCCTCCATGGAGAGGAGGACAGAGTTTTATATTATATGACTTTGTGTCCTTCCCCATAGCTTGGTGTCTGACAAAAAGTTGGTGATTAATAATTATTGTATAATGAATGAATTCAAAGGTAATTATGACCATGTATAACATGCATACATTTTTAATGGAGTTGGAATTAGGAAGTGTTGGATGCAAATCCTAGTCCTAATACGTATGGCCATGGGCCAAGCATTTATCTGCCTCAGTTTTTGTATCCATAAAAATGAATCTAATAATACCCATAATATCTACTTTGTGAGTTGTTATGAAGCTCAAAATTAAATAATTTATATGAAATGCTTTGCAAACTTTAAAGTACCACATCAATATTAGTTATTATAATTTTGACTTTTAAATCTCCCACATGAAACTAGATTTTTAAAATCCTAATGTGTGCTGTTGTTGTTAATAAGTCACTTTTCAGTTATAGCCAACTTTCCATGACCCCATTTGGAGTTTTCTTGGCAAAGACACTGGAATGGTTTACCAGGTCTTTCTTAAGCTCATTTTATAGATGAGTAAACTGAGGCAACCAGGGGTAAGTGATTTGCCCAGATTCACACAGCCAGTAAATGTCTGAGGTCAGATTTCTGACTTCAGGCCTGGCCTTCTATTCAGTGTGCCACCTACCCACCCTAACTTGTAGCAACTAGATACTAATTTATTTTTCTTAATAGATTAATCAAAAGAGGTTGGACTAGTCAAGGTTGACCTTTAAGATTTCTTCAAATGCTGATATTGTGACTCAATAATAAAAGTTTAATTCTTACAAAGCATTATTCACAGAGCCCATGGGCTACATCTTAGAGTTATAGGTAGGTTTTCTTTCACAAAAAAAAAAAAAATTTTTAAAAAGGAAAAAATATAATTAAGACTAGGATTGTATTTTGTTATTATGCTACTTTTTTCCCCCAAAATACCTGTAGCTGATGTTGGAATGGAATGCTGATTCTCTCATATGACTCCCAAGCTATTTTAGAACTCATTAAATTTTAATTAATTTTTTTTTCATGTTATGGAGGTATTGTAGTGAAATCTCCTTTATCAAGATCTTCACCTATTACTTTATTCTCATAGAACATTTCCTTTAAGAAGCTCTGAATATGCCTACTTGAGTAAAAATGGTATTTTGAAACTTAAAAATTCATGAAAAGATAGGAACAGAAGATCCCAGTTTTAGTGAGTTTAGAGCACAGAAATAGAGTTGGTCTATGAGAATCCTCCAAAGGAAATCTAATTTATGCTTTTGCTGCTAGGCTAAACCTTTCCAGTCATATGTGTATCTGTCTTGTTCTTAATTATCTACAAAGGAGATGAGTCATCCTACTCCCTTGGCATTATTATTCTCTATTAATATTCATTCATTCATTCACTTTATTCAACAAATCTTTATTGAAGACCTACTGCATGCAAAGCATGGTGCTAGATAGAGCCATGTGGGGTACAAAGCAGTAGGAGGCGTGATCCCCACCCTAAAGAAAGTAAACTTGCCAGGAAGTAGAAAAAATATATATAACACAAAATGGGAAAATAATAATAGAAATTAACATGAAGTAGCCTTCAGAGTCAGTAAGATCTGAGTTCAAGTCCTACCTATGACATAATGACTGTGGGATTCTGGCAAAGTGCTTGATCTCTATTTACTGCAGAGAATGTCTCTATTTAATGACTACAATGAGAATGCTTTTAAAAAAATTTCTCATGTACTTTATTTTATTTCTTTTTCAGTCTTTCATTTTTATTTCTCCCAGTTACACGTAAAACAATTTTTTTCCTTTGGTTATATATGTACATTCATTTTTTACATATATTATGTTAGGAGAGAAAAATCAGAAAAAAGGGGAAAAAACCATAAAGAAAAAAAATAGAGGAGAAAAAAAATTACCATAGCATGTGTTGACTTACATTCAATCTCCATAATTCTCTTTCTGGATACAAATGACCTTTTCCATCCAAAATTTATTGGGATTTTCTTGGATCATTGAACTCCTGAGAAGAATCAAGTCAATCATAGCACAATCTTGCTGCTGCTGTGTACAATGTTTTCTTGGTTCTTGTTTCACTCAGCATCAGCTCATGTAAATATTTCCAGGCCTTTCTAAAATCAGCCTGTTCATCATTGTTTGTAGAACTTTCATATTCCATAACTTATTCAGCCATTAACCATTGATGGGCTTTTACTAATACAGGGAGTTTTCATATGTGGGAGTTCCAAATAACAATGAAATCTCAGATGTAGTTTCTATCTCTCCATGATTAAATACCCAAGTCAGTGGTTGAGATAATGATTGCTATTGGTGTTCAGGTGTTCACTTCTAAATCATAACAGGTAAAAAAAAAAAATCCCAGACATTTAATTGCCCTTAATTACCTTCACATGTTACTCTCTACTAACATAGTCTCCCCTCTTGGGAAGAGTCTGGATTGTTGTGTGGAGTGTAGAACTGCCAAGTTTCTGAGGGAAAACCTAAAGGAATGTTCAATGAAATAGTAGCAATGTGGAAAGGTGGCTGGTAATCCCTGCCTGATAAAATCTTGTTCTGGCTACTCTACCATATGGTCCACAGAGTGCTGCTAGGGAAAGATTCTCTCCCGGCCTCATCTTCAAGGATACAGAGATCCCCTTTCGAAATCAAAGCCTAAACCAGGGGAAGTCAGATCGATCCTTTTGTCTTTTCCCCCCATTTTGTCCCTTTCATTTTGTTCCATTATCCTTGCTAAGTAGGGAAGGGTATTTATTTTTGATTAGGGTTACTTAGGTCAAGGATCTATAATAATAATGGAGTGTCGATAGCAATTGTTTCTGTTCTGGCCAGAAATTCTGATGGTCTTTCCCTCTTGGAAAGATTCATTTGTGAATGAAAACTAAACTATCTTTTGTCTTGTTTAATTAGGCCATCTTTTGCTTATTTTTTTTTTTTTTTATCTAGCCTTTAATGGTGTTGCCTCAGACAAACTGAGACCTGGGAAAGATTTTAACTTAAAAAGGCTAAATTCTTCCATTGTTCCTGGGACCATCTCCAGTGCATCTGACCTATCCTGAAGGAGAAAGTGAGACTGATGAGTTTGCACAGTCCTGTCTCACTTAAATCCAATTCACTTGTGAATCAAGATATCACCCTCCTGATGTCATTGGTCATGACAGAACAAAGAATGAACAAAGAACAAAAAACAAGAATAACAAATACCATATATATTGTATTTTATGGTTTTGCAAAGCTCTTTACACTTGTTACCTCTTTTTATTCTCACAACAATCCTGGGAGGTAGGTGCTATTATACTTGTTTTACAATTAAGGAAAATGAGACAGAGATTAAATGACTTGCATACAGATACAGAGTTAGTAACTATCAGAAGGAAGATTTTGAACTCATGACTTCCAGACTCCAAGTTGTGTGATCCGTTCCTATCTAGCTGCTTTTAAAATGTTAACCTAGAAAGAATCTCTAAAATACCAAAGAAATCCCGGGGGTTGTTAACTTGGGGATAGTGGAAACTTATTTGTGACCAGAATTTAAGTGATGGATTTCAGTTATTTAAAAAGTAGAAGTAAATATCATGGCTCTTGCTAAAGAGTAGAAATGTCAACTTTTCAATCATTCTTCTAAAAAGAGGGATATATATATGATGGAATTTCACTGTTTGTAACAAAACCCTGTTAGATTGCCCAATACTTCTGTGTCATAGAATTTTTACATGTCATAGGAGAAACTAGGCTATATATATATATATATATATATATATATATATATATATATATTTTTTTTTTTTTTTTTACCCTAGTTCAGTCTATCGGAAGGAAGTCTATTGGACAAATTTAAGGGAAGCATGGATTTTATACCAACCTCTATAAGTGATTCATTTTAGAATGCTTAGAAAGTCAATTGACCTGCTGGTGCTTCAATTTCTTCACCTAAAAATGGTACTGTTTCCATATAACTTTAGTACCCTTCATATAAGCAAAAAACAAAACAAAACACCCCCAAACAACCTAAGAATATATAATAATGTAAAAGAAAGTAGTAGTATTTTTGTTCTCCTATAAATTGTAAAAGATTTAGTTTCAGGAACATTCAAATTGTCTTGTATCATTCATGATGACTCAATAGCAACGTGTCTGCACATTATTCAAGCCTATTCCATGACTCATACTTTATGTATTATGGCAAAGTTATTTTTTGCCTTCTCCTGAATAGAAAGCTTTTTTTCTGACAAAAAGGTTAGAAATTTGAAAAATTTCAAGAAATTATTCAGCTAATTATTTAAAAGGTTATTAATATTTGAAATAAAATGAAATTCTATAAAACTAAGCTATGACAAAGATACTTGAAATTAATAAGATTGTTATAATCTTAACTTTCCTTCAAGCTTGTCCACTATGTTCAGAGAGACTGACATGAACTCAGTTTCAGTAGAAAGTGGTTTAATAAAGGTTTGTTGACTGAGTGACATGAAGAGTTTTTCTGCTCAATGTCTTTTCAAGGCTGGTTTGTTTTAATTTGAGACTATTCTGGTTTAAAGATATTGGGGAGGATGCTGTACTCTTTGGAAATGGTCTAACAAAGAATTTAAATATTCAGCCTATTAGGTATCTAACATTCTGCTAGGGAGCTAAGATCCACATTCCTGAGCATTCTGAAGTTATCTTCAGTTGTCTTACTGTGTCTCAGCCAGAACAATGGTCCAGCTTGATTTAGTAATCCTTATGTTGGAGATGGGGCTAGGGTGGGAGGAGAGGGGTGTAACAGTGGATAGCGAACTGGACCAGGGGCAGGAAACGTTGTCTCAAACTTTCCCTAGATGAGAATGATGTCACAGAGGGCTACCATGATTTTTTATAATGTATCTTTTGAGATAGACTCAACGATAGAGGAGGTAGCAAAATGCAAGTAACTTCTTCCCTAACATTTGTCCCAAGGATGTCCCATGGGCATCTCAAGCTTACTATGTCAAAAACAGAATTTGTTATCTTCCTCTCCCCACAAACCACCTGTTTCTGTTTCTGTCTTTATTGGGAGTGCCACAAACCTTCGCATTTAATTTCATCTAATTTCACAAGTTTGACATTATTCTTGACTCTGCCTTCTCCCTCCTAACTAATTAATTGACAAATATTGAGGATTCCACTTTCCCAGCATTTCTTGTGTCCTTCTCCTCTCCCACATGACCATTACCCTAGTTCAGGTATATTCAATATCACCATCAGCTCCTTCCTGGATTATTGTAACAGCTTCTTAACTGGCCCTCTCTTTATTAAGTCTGCCCTCTCCAAACTATCTTCTTTATAATTGTGATTTTTCTGACATTCAGATCTGACCAAAACACTACCCTATTCAATAAACTCTAGTGGCTCTTTGTTGCTTCTAGAATCAATTATAAGCTCCTCTATTTAGCATTTACAACCCTTTACAATTTATCTCAATCTACCTTTCCAGTCTTACAGCATAATAATATGCCCTGATAGCTAATTAGCTAAATGTTAGTTAGTGGATGTTACACGAGACTTGGACTAAGGAAGATTTCAGTTCAAATCCAGACTCATACACTAGCCAGCTGTGTGACCATGGGAAAGATGCAACTTCAAAGATTCTCAGTTTCCTCTTCTGTAAAATGGGAATAATAATTGTGAGAATCTAAAATACTGTAACCATAGTAGTTATAATTATTAGCATTACACAAAGAACATTCTCCTTTGTGCACATATTCAATGGTCCAGCCAGTTTGGTTTGTCTCTTCTTCACACAGTATCGTCCATCTCTATCTTTATGTCTTTTCAGAGGACTTTCCTTTAAGCCTGGAATACACACTCCTTACTTGTGCCTTTTATTACTTATTTCCTTAATTGCTTATGTTCTTAAAAACTTAGTTCAAGCACTGCCTCTTACACAAATCCTTTCGATCTTCTCCAGGTTCTAGTACCTCTTACCTTCCAAATTACCTTGTCAGACAACAAACATTTACTAACTTACTCTATGCTAGCTGAGATCAGTCAAAATCAAGCAGAAAGATAGTTCCTATTCTCAAGGAACTTACATTCCAATTGAGAGACAAGACATAAAATTAGCTGAAAAGGGGAGAGAAGAGATGAAGGTATTTATTGAGGAGGGAGGAAGAGAAAGATAAAGAAAGTCCTTGAGGATCAGGACCACAATCTAGAAAGGATGAAGACCTTATATTTATTTGTATATGTTTTATATATCGATCTATCTATCTATCTACTGATGGATTTGAATATTAATTTACCAGCACTCAACACAGTTCCCGTACTGGTATGAGTTTAATAAATATTTATTGAATTGATTGACTGACTCCTTGAAAGTAGGGCAGGTTTCCTTTTTGTCATTATTTCTCCAGCTTAATTAGATACTGTTGATGATTGATCTCTTTCTAGGTTCTTTCTGTTTCCTCTGCTGATTCTTCATCTTGTTTTTACCTCTTAAATGTGGAAACCCCACAAGTTTCTATCTTTGGTTCTATTTTATTCCAAACTCCTTTCCTTGGTGATCTTACTTATCCCACTGAATTTACTATTATTTACTTTGTTTTTTCTTATTATTTATTAATAATAATTCTATTTCATTGAAATTATCACCTTTAAGCATATTAGTCTCAAATCTCTATCTCCACTCTAATTTTTTTTCTGAGAGCTCCAGAATAGCTGCTTAACTGGGAACTTGAATTTCCTGTAAGCCCTTCAAACTCAACATTTGAAAACTGAAGTAATCATCTTTGCCCCCTAAATTTGTCTTTCTTCCCAGCTTTCCTGTTTCATTCAAGGCACTATCCCCGTACAAAATTACTCAGACTTAAAACCTGAGAGTCATCTTTGATTCTTAACTCTCCCTTCATTATTCCTTTATTTGCCAGTTTTTCTTGATTCTACCTCTCAATTCATTTTTCATTCTTTTTCTGTTCTCACTGCAACCACTCCAAATAGGATGGTTTGCTCTTTTTTTTTCTTGGTTAGACTATAGTGATAACCTTTCAATTTAACTTCCTATATCTTGTCTACTCCATAGTCCATCTTTCTTTATCCTGTTACCTGATTCATTTTCCTAAAATTCTATTTAATTATTTAAATCCTTTATTCAAAAACCTTCATTAAGTTGCTCCATGCCTACCAAATAACTTCTCTGGCTACTTCCCTTATGTATTACATGCTTTTTATTCATTGTCTACCATTTCCATAATAGATCACGTTTATAATAGCACTCTAAGATTTGCTACTCACTTTCCTCATGTTAATCTTGTGGCATATGTAATATAAGTCCTATAACCCCATTTTATAAATGAGGAAGACTGAGATCCTTAGAAGTTATATGATTGCACATTATTGTATTCTAGTAAGTATCTGACACTGGATGAGAATCTTTGTATAATGACTATTAAGTTCTGTATTTTATTATGCTATACCATCTCAAAATAGTAGTTAATAAACATTAATCAAGTACTTAATATGTTCCAGGAAGGGTTCTAAGACCCCTGGATACAAATACAAAAAAAGGAAAGTTCTTACCCTTAAGGAGCTTACAATCTAAAAAGACAAAAAACTGAAAAAGTTTGAAGTTGAAGAAAGAGCATGACAGAGAAATCTGAGAGTCCCAGAGTAGTGCAGCCCAGTGAGAAACAGAGATGTCTGAACTGAGGTCCCTCCTTAGATGGACTTTTTGGAGTTTCAGATCCCACCCACCAATCAGTGGAGCAGAAGACAGTGATGGAGTTGAGTACCAAGGTTGATGGGAGGACCTACGTATGATTATTCCCATTTTACAGATGAGAAAGCTGAGGCTCAGAGAGGCGAAATAACTTTTCTCTCATAACCTAATACGTGTCATTTGGTATATTGTAGCCCAGGTCTTCCTTATCCCAAGCCCAGTGCTCTAGCACTTAATTCTAAGCAACTTAAATTAAATTCTAAGCAACTTAAATTAAATTAAATTACAAATGATTAATTTCCTGATAAAAATAGTTACATTTTCCAAGCAAAAGTATTTCAGGATTTTCATTTTAATGCTGGAATTTCCAAACACACTCTCTAGTGGATACCTGTATGTTATAATTTGTGAGCTTCTGATAAAGCTCTTTATCTCCCTCTTCCCACATATTTCCCCTAATGGACTCTCAGGGTGTCTGAATTTCTGCCAGTAGATTCATTTCTTTATATTGAGGCTGGCCCCCAGTAGGTTCTCACTAAATACTTGTTTAATGAATGGTTGAATAAGAAGTTGGGTCCCCTGTTAAAATGAAAATATGGTAGGAAGGGGTAGCCTATTAAACTGTTATCAACCACGAACACCCTCAAAATTATTAGATCAGGCTTGATAGCTAGATGTCATCAAGGTCCTGTGGAAAGAGATATACCCAGTAAGTTAGTTTGGGTAGAATAACGGATTTTGAGCAGTGATTTCCACTTTGTCAGTCTCAGACTCCTGGAGGGCTAAGGAATCATTGCAAGTAGTCCATCTCATTAAATGATTTGGCATGATAAATATGCAAACCTACCTTATATAAATTTAATAAGTAGCATTTTTGTGTACATATAGGCATTGCTATGTTTCAAATTTATGCAGATCCTGCCGGGATGAATAAAAATACAAAAGCATTTGAATACATTGCTGAATTCACTTTTGCAATTTTGTCACTAGTTTCTTCTCATCAAAGTCTACTAATATTGAACCTGCTGTCACAATGCCTCACACATGACATTTTATATCCTTTCTCCCTGACCTTGCCTTGGCTGTGTCCCATTCCTGGAACGTTCTGCTCCCTCATCTCTACCTCTTAGTTTTCCTGACTTTCTCTGAAATTCTAAGCTGCTATTGCCTTCCTCCTTTTAGTAATCTTTCACCTATCATGTCTCTATTTTGCATGTGCTTATTTGTTTACTTGTTGCTTCCTCCATTAGAGAATATGTTCCTCGAATCTGGGGAATTGTTTTATGCTTTTCCGTGTATTTTAATTCCAATTTTTAGCCCATAATAAGCACTTAATGAATACTTGTTGATTGATGGACTGACATGCATGGGAAGAGAAGGTGGTCTTCGCTCTTGAAAAGGCAGAACATTGCCTAAAAAGAGAGTTCTGGGCTTGACATCATAGTGGAAAACTTTTAACATCTTGGGGGGGGTGTCAAAATCCCCTATCCCTCATGTAAGAGGAAGGTGGGAGAAGGATTTAATGGTAGCAAGGACTCAAAGATGAACTTTGTTTACTTTATACTTTTTCCTCAAGGCTATTATTCACTATAGACCCCTGAAAGTTTATATTTTTGCTTATTTTCCTGACTTTTTTTTCTTATAAGATGATTCAGTCTGAAGGCTCCCATACACCATCCCTGCCTTGCCATTTTTGTGATAATAAAAATCTACATGCTGTAGATTTTACAAAACACTTCCTTATCTCTTGTACCACTTGAATCTTATAATAACACTAGAAGATGAATATTAAATACAATCACACTTGTAGTATCTATTTTACAGTTAGCCATAGAATCAAGGAGATCATGTGGCATATGAATACAACGGAATATTATTGTGCTATAAGAAATGCCAAAAAGGGATGGCATCAAAGAATCTTGGGAAGATTTATATAAATTTGTGCAGAGTGCAGTGAATAGAACCAAGAAAATAATTTATTTAACAACAACATTGTGAAGAAACATCTTTGAAAGACTAAAGAATAGATCGATGCAATGACCACCCATGATTTCAGAGGGCTGATGAAGCTATCCACACCTCCTGATAGAGAAGTGACAAACTCCTTATGAAAAAAAGACATATTTTCGAACATGACCAATGTGGAAATTTGTTTTGCTTTACCATGTATATTTATTATAAGAATTTTGTTTTTTCTTTCAATAAGTATGGGAGATGAAAGGGAAAAATAATAAATGGTTATTAATGAAAATGAAACTAACTTTTAAAATAAAAGAACTTTAAAAAACTACTGGCTTTGAAGTAAGAATACTTGACTTCAGATTCCACCTTTGATATGACTTTGAGCAACTCATTGTTCACTTGGGGGCTTGGTTTCTTGAACTATAAGATGAAGATATCAGAAATGGCTTCCGAGGTTTTTTCCATCATTAAAGAACCTACAAGTTCAAAATCTAAATTAAGTGGTGAACAGGGGGAAAGAAGTACCAACTGATTGGTGTTCCCTTCCAGATCAGGTAATGGTTGATGGCTGCTACAGAGTGGGAAAAGAGCTTGAACTCTATTCTCTTATTTCTGTACGCAAATGCATTGTATTGTGAAAGAAGCCACTCCAGGGGATAGGTGGTGCACAGAGTTCAGGACTTAGCATCAAGAGGATCTGAGTTTAAATCTGGCCTTAGACAGTTACTAGCTAGCTGTGTGATCTTAGGCAAGTCACTTGACCTCTATCTCAATTTCCTTAATTGTAAAATGGAGATCATAATAACAATAATAGTGCCTACTTCCCAGGGTTTCTATATCAAATGAGATAATATTTGTACAATTCTTATTGTAAAGCTTAGCACATAGTAGATGCCTAATTGTTTGTTTCCTTATTAGAGTAAATAGGTGAAATAGGAATTTTCTGGAATTAAAGAGATCTTAAGTCAAATTCATTCTCACACTTATTAACTAATGTGATCTCTAGCAAGTTACTCAATTTTTGTCTGCCTTAATTTTCTCATCTATAAAGTGAGGATAATGACAGCACTTGTGTTGTAAGGATAAAATGAAATTAAGTTTGAAAAATTGAAAAGAAAAGAAAAAGAAAGAAAAATGAAAGTAGAAATCTGTAGACCTTGGTTCTACTTCCTTCAGTGTCAATTATTATGTGATCTTGAGCACTTAATCTGGGCCTTGATTTCCTTATCTGTAAAATGAAGGATTGGATGGACTCAAAGGTTCTTTTTGAATTTAAAATGATGTTATTCTAATTTATAAGCTCCCTGCAGCAGCTATGCTTGGAATTAAAACTATTTCTGACCCTTTTAGGTACCATGGTGTTCTAAAAACCTTATGAAGTGATTTTACTTTTGATTAATTAACAAATCATTGTCTCTACTATAAAGAAAATAAATATGTTAATATGATGCTGTCAAAGTTAAAGGACCCACACTACTTTTATGTTGATTATCAGTAATCTAACTGGGATCTAAATGGGCTTGGGGATTGTACTGTTTAAAGGTATTTGTTGGGAAGTATCTGTTTGGAGGAAAAAAAATATGTGTATGTATATATATATGTATGTATGTATGTATACTAAAATATACACAGCAAGTGATCATTTAGTCTTTGCTAGAATTCTAGTCAATCAACCAATAACCAATTATTGTTGTTGTTTGGTCAATTTAAAAAATCATGTTTAATTCTCCATGATCCAGAATTAGGAATTTTCTTGGCAAAGATACTAGTGGTTTTCCATTTCCTTCTCCAGCTCATTTTACAAATGAGAAAATTAAGGTGAATAGCATTAAATGGCTTATTGGGGCTTCCACAACTAGCAAGTGTCTGAGGCTTGAGTTGAACTCAGAAAGATGAGTCTTCCTAGCTTCTGGCTTAGGACTCTATCCACTGTGCTACCTACCCTCCCAAATATTTATTAAGTGCCTGCTATGTTCCAGACTTTGTGCTAAATACTAGGAATACAAAGAAAGGCAAAAGAGAGTCCCAGCGCAAAAACTTATTCTGCTTCTGGATAGTTATAAATTGTGAAGAAGTTTTTCATGACATCAAACCCAAATTTACCTCTTGGCAATTTCCATCCATTGTTCTTAGTCCCAAAAGCCTTTTGGGAGCCAAGGAGAATAAGTCTTATCCTCCTTAAACAGGCTGGTTTTTAAATGTTTAAATGCAGTAATTGTGTACCTTAGTCTTTTGGCTAAGACTTGCAGAGATTTATCTAAAGAGCCAGTGTGTCAGAAAACAGAGGTGTTGAGGGAACAGACTTAGGCTCCTGGTAACCAAAATCTTCTGTATTTCCAGAAGTTATTTAACTCCCCCCCTCCTCAGTCTCAGTTTTCATTGTTTAAATTAGAGGATTGGACTAGACTTCTAAGATGATCTTTAAGTACTATATCATCCTATAAAAGTTTTCCGATGTTTACTCAATCCTAGATCAGGTCTGGTGCTTGACAAAGCTGCTTATCTAAGAACACAAGTGAGAAGAGAAGAATAGCTAATAATAACAACAATAATAACAGCTAATGTTTATATAGGACCTTAAGATTGGAGGAAAATTGCAAACATTATGTTAGAGCGGGGAAATGAAACAGATTTTATCTTGAATACCAGGGAAATCACAGGAAAGATTTTGTTTTGGTGTTACATCCTACAAGTTTGGATATTTTTTTAAAAACCCTAATTTTTCATAAAGAATTTTTTTAGGAGATGTTGAACCTGTGATTTCATTTTTGTTAGGGGACTACCAGTGTGGAAATTCCTCAGTATTTGCAGATCATCTCCTCGTTTGCAATTTAGTCTCAGAGAGTTGTCTGGGGCACTGAGAGATTAGTCAATTGGGTAGTTATAAAGCCAGTGTGTATCAGAGGCAGTATTAAAGAAAGGCTTTTTAACTCCAGTACTGAATTTCTAGTCACAGAGATGTTCAAATTAACTAGGAAAAGGTAAAAAGCAATTTGAGAAAAAGTGAGTTTCATCAACAAAAGTTACTTTTTCTAATCTCCAATACTACTATCTTTGTATTCTCTTGCCATGATAAACATGGCTTTCTTGGCAGAAAGCAGAAAAGATTATCTAAATTCACAAGATATGGCACATCCCTGGTAGGGTCCCATATTTAGAGCTCAAAGCAATTGTCTAGTCCATTCCACCCATTTTATGGATGAAGAAATTGAAGTCCTGAGACATTAAGTAATTAAGTAATCCTGATTTAGTAAATAAGATCAAATAAGCAGTAACTGAAAGAGCCGGGAAAGAGCTATAACTTCTGACTCTTTTTCAATGACTATTTCTATTATAATATTTCTGGCTCAATACTTTGTATTCAGCTTTTATCCAAATATCTCAGTGTGCATATTAAATATTCTGATCTATCTGATATTATGAACTTCAGAGTACACATTACCTCAGCCCTAGGTATTTTAATAATAATAAGGAGTATGTATTCAATGGAGAAACTGGGACTGAACCCAAAAAATGAAAGAGCTGTTAGCAGATCCATTATTGAGATGTCACTGTTTACATTTCATTGTCAACTTCAATCACCTATTATTTGAATTTAGCTCTCCTTAATTGATTAAGATCAATAATAGTACAAGTTAGGAAGAAATAATATGTTTAAATTTCACAAGTATGTATGTATAGCCCCCCCATTTTTTTTTTCCAATTCTGAAAAGAGGCCAGAATCACTTATTGTTTTCACAGGACAATTTTAATGTAAGAACTGACTGAATAGTGTTTTCTAAGCTAGCAAAAGACTGTCCATCACACACTCACATACAAATTATCACAAGGGCCCTATTGGATTAATGAATATCTTATTCTTGCTTGCTGATAGACTTTAGTAGTTACATGTGTGAAATGGTATTTATTAGTTTAAAAAACCAACAAATATTTATCTTTTTAAAAAAAAAAACTTTTTATTGACAGAACCCATGCCAGGGTAATTTTTTTACAACATTATCCTTTGCACTCACTTCTGTTCCGATTTTCCCCCTCCCTCCCTCCACCCCCTCCCCCAGATGGCAAGCAGTCCTTTACATGTTAAATAGGACCAACAAATATTTATCAAGAGCCTTCTAAAGGCCATGACCCATATGCTAGGTACAGAGAACACCAAGACAAAAATAAAACATTCTTTATCTGCAAGCAGCTTACATTCTATTGAGATAACACACATACACACATGCAACATATATAAAAATAAATATAACGATTTTGGGGGGCAATTGAAGAGTGAACTAAAGTGGAAGAAATAAGAAAAGACATCATGTAGAAGGTTGTGTTTAACTGAGCTTTGAAAGAAATTAGGTATTCTTAAAGGCAAAAGTGAGAAGAGTGGGCATTCCAGGGACAGCCTGTGCAAAGTCGTGGAGGTGAGAAGTAGAATGCTGGATGTGAGAAACAATAAAAAAAGCAGATTTGTCAGGAGTGTCAAGTGTGTGAAGGGGAATAATGTATAATATGTCTAGCAAGAGAGATGAAAGCCTTTGGATGTCAAATAGAGAAATAACATTTGGAAAGTAATAGGGAGCCACAGGAGTTTATTGAGCAGATACTCACATTTGCATCTTAGAAATATGTAGCTGTGTGAAGGCTGCATTGGATATGGTAGAAATTTGAAGGAGGTAAATAAATTAGCGGGCTAGTGCAATAGTCCAGGGAGGATGAAGACCCAAGTAGAGTGATGATTATGGAAATGGATAGGAGACAGTTGCAAACAATGTTGTGGAGTTATTTTGGCAAATGATTTGATAGAGTGAGGGATTTAGAATGACTATTTTAGAATGACTATGGGTTTCAAACTTATGGGGCTGAAAGGCTAGTGATTTCTTTGATAGAGAAAAGAAATTGAAAGTAGAATAAGGTTTGTAGGGAAAGACAAATGAGTTGATTTGAACATATTAAAATTGAGATGTTTGTGGTTCATCTACTTTGTGATGGAATGCTACTGTGCTTAAGAAATGATGAGCTCAGTGATCTTAGAAAAACATGGGAAGACTTCTACGAAATAATGGACAGTGAAATAAGCAGAATCAAAGGAACATTGTATATGGCAACAGTTGTTTTAAGAGCAGCTTTGAGTGAAGAAGCCATTTTGACTATTATAAAAACCTAAATTAACTATAAAGGATACATAAAATGCTATTTGCATCTAGAGGAAGGCCCAATAAACAAAAGTATGTATAGAATAATTTTACATATATGTACATATATATATGTGTGTGTGTGTGTATATATGTATATATATATATATATACATATATGTATATATATTTAGTTTAATGGTAGCCATCTCCATCTAGGGTAGTAGAAAGGAAAAAAATTACCCAATAATTTTGTTGTATATTTGAAAGGAATAGCAAGTTGTGCATAGTAGATTTGCAGTTTCATGTGCTATCATTATTTTTATTGTGATATGTTATGGAAATGTTTTATTCCATAAAATAAAAATGAAATAAAATTTAAAAGTATTTTGAAATGTCCAAAGGCAGTTGGTAATATGGGAAATTCAGAGAGTAATGTACATATAGATGTAGGAGTCATTTGTCTAAAGAGGATAATGGAATTCATGAACTGATGCACTGAGAAAGTGAGAATGTGTGATGAAATACTACTGTCTTGTAAGAAATGACAAGCAGGATGATTTTAGAAAAACATGGGAAAAAAACCCAAAAACATGGAAAGACTTGCATACGTAATATCCTGAATAATAAGAGCATTCAAGTAAATTATGAAGGAAAAAGCTGATATACGAAAGTATGGATATGGATATGTATGTATAGTAAATATATATATATATATATATATATATGTATATATATATAGATCTATCCATCCATTCATCCATCTATCTATCTATTTGTCTGTCTGTCTGTCTATCAGTCTGAAATGTTGGCCTTATCTAATGTAACCTTGGGAGGGAGGGAGACAACTCAGAACTCAAAATGTCAACAACAATAAAAAAAAGAGAGAGAATATATGTGTATGTGTGTGTGTGTGTATGTACAGAGAGAGAAGAAGAAGTAGTAGTAGTAGTAAAAGAAGAAGAAGAAGAAGAAGAAGAAGAAGAAGAAGAAGAAGAAGAAGATACAAGAGAAAGAATCTTGAGATTCATTGATAGGAAGGGGTATGATATGGATGATATAATTTTTTTTGCAAATTTAATCTTTTACCAAACTTCTTTATTTCTATCAAGAAAACAACCATTTTTCAAGTCTTTCAGCTTTGTAACTTTATTATTATGCTTAACTCCTCATTTCCCCACACTCCATATATTCAAACACTCACAAAATCTTGACATTTCTACCTCAACAGCAAGTTTCACATTCTACCTCTTTTCATGCAACTTAATTTTGGCCTTTATTACCTCTCACTTGGACTATTTCTTGGCCTAGTTTTTATTATTATTAGATAATTAATATTTGTTGATTGATGAATCTCTAAAAAAGAACAAAAGGAGGTGTTTAGGTAGAAGTACCAAGAAGGAGAAGAGTAAAAAATCCATTGAAGGGAAAATATTCAAGAGGAAAGGGGGAATCAGCATTGTCAGATGCTTCTGAGATGTCAAGAAGAGTAAAGATGGTAAAATATTCATCAGTGAGAGATCATTGGTAACATTAGAAAGGTCAATTGTAATTGAGTTATGAGGTAAGCTAAATTGCAAGGGTTTGAAAAGTAAGTTAGAGGAGAAGTAGAGCAAATTACAAATTTGATTTTTTCCTACTTAATAGTATTTTTTCTAATTACATGTAAAGATAGTTTTCAAAATTCATTTTTGTAAGATTTTGAACTCCAATTTTTTTCTACTCTCCTTCCCTTCCCTTCTCTCTCCTCAAAATAGCAATCTGATATAGTTTATGTATGTACAGTCATTTAAAACATATTACCATATTAGTCATGTTGTGAAAGAAAAATCAAAACAAAAGGAAAAACCATGAGCAAGAAAAAAAAGTAAAAATAGTGTGCCTTGATTCTGATTCAGTCTTGATAATTCTTTCTGTGGATGCAGATGGCATTTTCCATCTCAAGTCTATTAGAATTATCTTAAATCACTGTATTGCTAAGAAGAGCTAAGTCTATCATAGTTGATTATCATGCAATGTTGCTGTTATTGTACAATGTTCTCTTTGTTCTGCTCACTTCATTTAGCATCAGTTCATGTGAGTCTTTCCAGACTTTTCTGAAATCAGCCTGTTCTTCATCTCTTTAGAACAATAATATTCTATTACATTCGAATACAACTTATTCAGTCCTTCCCCAACTGATGGGCATCCATTCAGTTTCCAGTTTCTTGCCATTAGAAAAGAGCCACTACAAACATTTTTTGCACATGTGGGTCCTTTTCCCTCTTTTATGATCTCTTTGGGATACAGACTGAGTAGAGATACTGATGGATCAAAGGGTACACACAGTTTTATAGCCCTTTGAGTATAGTTCAAATTGCTCTCCAGAATGGCTGATTAGTTCATGAGTTGTTTTTTTAAGGTTAGTGTGACATATAAAAAGTAATGTAATCATTTTGTTAATCATGTTAGCAAAAATTAATTAAAAGGGTCAGTGACATTCCTAAGTGCCTAAGACTCCTTGTGGAATCCACTCAATAGTTATCTGCCCTTGGAAGAGTGGATGGTCCTAAAGGGAACAGTAGACTCTGATTGGTTAACAAGTAATGAAAGAGAATGAATATTTCAATGAGAAGTGGACCTAGTCTAATGAGGAGTTGGCTGACTTGACTTGGATCACTCAGAAAGGTTAATGTTCTTCTTCAGTCCAGGCCTGGTATTCTATACACTGTACTACCTGCCCAGTAGTAATAGTAGTAATTAATTTATGTAAGATAGTTTTTCTTACTCCTATACCATACTGAGATTAAAGTGACCCTTGGTCCTTAAATATTACAACCTACCATAAGCCATGACAAGTCATAAGGATTGCATTATTGTAAATTTAAAGGTAGATGAATTATATTTAAATGAGGGAAGGCTGTGCAAAGTCACCAGTCTCATTTCTCTTCCAGAACCTTTTCAGTCTATTGGCCAGATATAGATCAGGATAACTAGAGATGGTCCTAAATGCAGTGAAAGACCTTGACCTTTGAAACTAAGGTCTTTAACAGGTCTCAGTTTGACTGAAGTGAATGACCGTTCAGTCATCAAGGCTAGGTAAGGAATGAGACAAAGAATAATCTTCTTTACATACTCAAAAAAGAAAAACCCAAATTAGTCTGGGGTGGGGAGGACCCTCAGGGTTTCAGACCAAAACCAAAACCAACCAAACAAAAAAAATTGTTATATATTTTTGTTCTGATGCAATCAGGGCCCCAAGAAAAGTAGACCATTTGTTAGCTAATTAGTGAGAGCCAGAGTGATTTGTTTAAGGTATAGTTGTTGAAATATGAAGTATGATAATAGTTCATATTATATAGTTTTGTAAAGCACTTTTTCTGTGTTTTTTTTTTTTGTGCTCCGGTAAGGCAGGGACTTTAACTATTATATGATAAGTTTACAGAAGAGAGAACTGAGTAAAGGACAGAGCACAATCCAAGATCAATGTTCCTACTATAAGAAATGGCAATTGACGTTTTAGGATATATTTGCTAAGAGAGTCATAGATTTAAAGCGGGTCAGGCTTACAGCAGGATATCTAATTAAATACTCATATTTTACATGAAAGAAAAATGGGGTTTAAGAAAGTTAAGTGACTTACTCAGGGAATACAAGTCCTCTGACTCAATTTAATTAATAACCTAATCACCAGTTAATAACAACTTAAAGCATTCCCCCCACCTCCAATAGGGCTATTGATAGCTTTTATTTCTTCTTCTAAGAAATATCTATTTATATCTGTTGACTACTTATCAATTAGGGAATGGCTCTTTTTAAAAAAATAAATTCAGTTCACTTTCCTATATATTTGAGAAATGAGATCTTTATCAGAGAAAATTTTTGGCAATTTTCTACCCTTCTTCTCTCCGCCCCCCCCCCCCCCGCCCCCAGTTCCTTGCTTTCCTTTTAATTTGGGCTATATTGATTTCATTTGTGTACAATCTTTTAAATTTCATACGATCACTTTTTACTTTCTGTTATTCTCTCTGTCTTTTAATTTGCTTATGGTATCACTCTTTTTGTTTAAATCATTTATCCATGTTAACCTTATTTTGGTATGCAATATAAGATGTTAGTCTATATCTTATTTCTGCCAAACAATTTTCCATTTTTCCCAATACATTTGGTCAAACAGTGAGTATTTGCCCTCAAAATTTGGATCTTTGCCTTTGTCAAAACTAGATTACTATAGCTATGTACTATTGAATGATATATATCTAATCTATCCCACTGATCCACTATTTTATTTCTTAACTAGTAAGTACCAGATAGTTTCCATGATTATTACTTTATGGTGTAGTTTGAAACATGACTAGGCCATTTTTCTTCACTTTTTAAAAATTGATTCTCTTGATATTCCTGACCTTTTTCACACCTAGATGAATGTTATTATTTTTCTTCTAGCTCTATAAAATAATTCTTTAGTAGTGTGATTAGTATAGCACCAAATAAGTAAGTTGACTTAGACAGAATTCCATTTTTATTATATTGGCCTTTTTATTATTATTTTTATTATAAATAAAAATTGTTATTTTTATTATATTGGCTACCCATGAGCAATCAATATCACTTAAATTTTTTAGATTTGTTTTTATTTGTATGAAAAGTGTTTTTATTTATTTTCATATACTTCCTGGGTTTGTCTCAGCAGGTAGATTCCCAAGTATTTTATATTGTATGCAGTTATTTTTAATGAAATTTCATATTGTTGGATTCTAGTTTCTAATCAACTCCTATTTAAAGGGGTTTAAGGGCAAGACTACTTTCAATGAACTGATACTTCAACAAAGATATTACTAGAGATTTGTAATCATTTTTGTGATATATAAACTGATTCTCCTCCTTGAGATTCATTAATGAATCTTCCTTTTTTCTATCTCTTCTTTTATGAACTATTGTTAACACTCTTTTAGACATGTTAGTCTCTTTTTTCTCTTAATACCAGCATCATTTATCAAGAATGAAAAGATAGCACTTTTAAATTTTATATACACTTATTAAAAACTTAATAGGAATAATAATAAATAGTATTTATATAGATATTTAATCAACATCATATTATTCTCACAATAACCCTGGAAGGTAAGTGCTACTATGATTTTTATTTTTCAGATGAAGAAACTCAAGCAAAGAGAAGTTATTTTGTCCAGGATCACATAGCTTGTGTCTGAGGTCCATGAATTCATGCTAAGGGATATAGTGATGAGAGAGAGAGAGAGAGAGAGAGAGAGAGAGAGAGAGAGAGAGAGAGAGAGAGAGAGAGAGAGAGAGAGAGAGATGTTATCTTTATTCTAAAGAAGCTTACATGTATTATAGTCTGTATTATAATAATTATGTCATTTTCCTCATAATAATGCCAGCTCTTTTAGGGAAGAGAATTTGTCTTTTTCATCTTTGCATTGTTTTATTTCCCCCGCACCTAGTATAACTACTGATTTTAAAAAAGTACTTTTTAAAGTCCTTGTTGAATTGAATTGAAGACAAGACATGAAATTGGTGGTTCATCCAGGCATATCATATATGGCTGTTTTCTAGGGTTATTTAAATATTAGCCACAGAAAACTAAGAACAATATATATACAACATCAATACTTATGCATATCAAAGAAACCAGACCATTTCAGTTTACTGTATTCAAGAGTTAGTCACTTCTCTATCTTCAAGGGAACTTCCCCTTAAAACATCTCATCAGCCAAGAAGTAAGAGCTGCCAAACTCCCTCCCACAGAAGTATAAGATGGAATCGTCTGAATCTCTCATCGTCTAACTGATAGAGAGAAGTACTGCCCAATTATTTCACTCAACTAGGTAAATAACTACAGAATGAAGGAAAAAATATTTCATTGACTTGGAACAACACTTTTTCTTTATTCTTTCAACCAGGAACAGAGTAGTATACATGATGCTTTAGTAATAGCTTCTTTCTCTGATATTGTAATTGCATTTGTTAAGATTTTAAGCTTCTCCTGTCCCCCCCCCAAAAAAAAACTACCCTTTATGACAGATATTCTATTTTTTTATTATTTTAACAGTATTACTTTTCCAAATACATACAAAGTTTTCGACATTTACCTTTGCAAAACCTTGCAAATTTTTCTCCTTCTCCCGCACCCCAAGAACAAGCAATCCAATATAAGTTAAAAGTGCAGTTTTTAAAAACATATTTCTATATTCATCATGCTGTGCAAAAAAAAAATCAAATCAAAAAAGAAAAAAAACACAAGAAAGAAAAAAACAAGCAAACAAACAATAACAATAAAAGGTGAAAATATTATTCTTTGATTCCCATTCAGTCTCCCTAGTTCTCTCTCTGGATGCAGATGGCAACTTTCCACCCCAAGTTTATTGGGACTTATAGGACAGATATTCTTAAACCTTTTTTGCGGGTAATGATCTTCATTGGAAATTTGATGAAATAATCCCTTCTCAGAAAACTTTTTAAAAAATCACCCTTCCCAAATGTAGGATTACAAATTGTACCATTCTGCCTTTATAATAGAAAAGTGATCATTAATGCATTGATTGGACTTGGTAATGAAGTATTTGTAACAGATGTGAGTGACAACTAAGCATTTATCTCCAGGCTTATCTTCCTAAAATATAACTTTCTGATAATCTCATCCATTTGGGAATGTTCTCCCCCTTCTCCTAGCAGGCAAAGTCTGATTCAAGGACATTTATTTTTTGGCTGTATTATAACTCTCCAGACCCATTTCATTTCAAATGACTACCCTTCAAGGAATCCGTGTTCTCATCCAATCTTGTTCCACTTTCTCTCGCCCTCAAACACAATTCCCTTCAAGAAGAATGCTACCCAGTCCCACTTGTCTGATGTATATCCTAAAAGGCTGAAAACAAGTGTTATTTCTTCCATGAGGTTTTCCTCAAACCTTCTGTTGAAATCTGTCTCTCCTATAAACTAACTTGGCATAGAAAACTTTGTATATATAAAATTTTCTCATTAGTATCTATCATAATTATCTTGTAAAGCTATCTTCCTACATGCTCCTTGAGGGTAGGGACTCTATCTTATTCTTAGTGTATCCTTCATGATATTTTATACATCTTTTTCTCACAATCAATATTTCATGAATGAATTAATGAGTAGATGAGTTATATTCATCATCTTGTGGAATTTCTTAGAAATGTTTATATGAGAGAAGTGCTAGAACCATTGTGACTATATGGAAGAAATATGTCTGTTTTTCCACTTAACAAAATGAGAAAAACAACCAACTGCCCTTTCACCTAGTTCACAAATTACTGGATGAATGGTTTCACTAAATTGTGCTCATATCAAATATAACTATTGTACCAAGTTCAGATATAATTAAAGCTAGAGTGAGTTTTTTTTTTTTTGGGGGGGGAGGAAGGATCTCATTTAATAAAACTGGATTATTTGTATAAAATATTTTTATGGTAACAGAGCACTTTTCACACTTTAATTCTTCATTTAATGTTAACAACAGTTTGTGAAAATAGCGCAGCTAATATCCCCACTTTATGGGTGAGGAAATCAAATCTCAGAGTTGTCAAATGACTTACTAAAGATGATACTTATTCTCAGTGAATGGTAGAAACTAGTGGTACAGTGAATAGAGTGCCAGAACTAGAGTTAGAAAGACTTGAGTTCAGATAGTGACTGACTATGATCCTGGCCAAGTCATTTAGCCCTGTTTGCCTCAATTTCTCATTTGTAAAATAAGCTAGAGAAGGAAATGGCAAACCACTCTAATATCTTTGCCAAGAAAACCCCATATGGGGTTGTAAATAGTTTAAAGTGACTGAACTACAACAATAAGCCATTTGTTAAGAGAAGCCTTTTCAATTCAATAGGTAAGAAATGGAAGTATTTTCAAAAGATAACAGCTTATTAGAATTTTCGGTATTCTTTTCAATTTCTCTCTCTTGGTTTAACTTTCTAAATGGTAATGTCCAGTGAGAGAACTTGCTATAAGGGGAAAGGTGTTGGACACTCTCCCTTCCCATAAAGTGAATCTTGTTCTTTTGTCTCATCATTTCCTATTTTGGTTTAGATGAAGTATATTAATTTTGGATACTTCATTTTTGCAAGGAAAAGTTAAGAAAATGAGCCTCCAGGAATTTGGGAATTCAAGAATTGGAATCATTTTGAGTTTTATAGTTATCCCTGCACTGATGCCTACAGGAACATGGTCCTTAGAGACCCAGCTCAGTTATAATAGATGAAATTCTGTAGGCAATAATGCTGTAGCTGGACATGAATTTAGTGGACTAAGGCTTTGCATAAACTAAACCCAGAAATTTTGGGAAAAATGTAGGGGGGGGGGAATGTTTGTTCTTCTATTCTAGCTATATCATTAAAAAAAAACCATAGGTTTATAAAAGCTAATTGATGTCATGTGATTAAATGCACACAATAGGTTGGAGTTCAAGCCACTAGTGAAGAGATTCTGTAAGGAATCCTAGTGAGTCTTAAGTAAGTCTTGGCTATGTCTTTTGTGTAACTTTTTTTTTTTTTTTTTGCTGAGACCATGAGAACGTGCTTGCTGTTATCTGATGGAATGGCAGGGAAGTACACAAGAAGGATCGGCCATCCTTCTGGTGCCTTAACTAATGAGTATTCTTTATTATAGACCTGTGTTTATCCCGGAAACCTGACCATTTCCTGGAGTAAATATAACTTCATAAAAGAATGAACAAATATCTTCTTGGTGGGTCTCTTGTGATGGAGCATCCTTATTTACCTGGGAAGCTGCTACATCTCAAAAGTCAGTATCAAATGAGAATACTTAGCATAGTGATTCTTTGTTCTCAGTCAAAAAAACCTCTTAGTAGAAAGGGACTTTGAGGATTCAGGCTAGGAAATACTGTATAGCTTGCCTAGCAATGGCCCCACTTGAGACTCTGAAGCTGTGACCATGGATTCTCTCAGTCAAGGAATTCAGATGTTGGTGCTTCCTTGGAGAGGCGATGATGTATGTTATATGTTGTTTGTTTGTTATAGTGTCTTTATTGTGGCCCTGTGCTAATTGTTTATTGCTTTTGTGCTATGCATTTCTCCTTCTCTTATGTCTTATTTAATCAAGATTATGAACATTATTAAATTTGTATCCACCCTCTTTAAGATATGCTTGCTGAATGCAAATTCCAAACTTAGATTAATCTTAGAGATATCTGGACCCCCAAAACCCTGAAAAGGGAGATGTAGCCTAAATGGTCCTGATATAGCAATCCAGAACAACTCATTGTGTATCCATATAAGGACTAATCAGGGTTTCCGATACAGGGAGCGGGGGGAGACTTCAAATATTAATTTGTTCTGTTTCAGAAGTATGCAATATAAAGGATGTTTACTGAACCAAGTGCTCTTGAAATGTTCTGGTTGTAAGTTATACTCGCTTTGAGATATAGACCTTATCAATTGTATAATTCTTTGATATTTTCAGATTTTTTTTTTTTGCCAAATCTAAGAAAACAAGAGTGAAATATTCCTTTTCTCAAAATAACAATAAAGATGGATTATTCAATCAAATTCAAATAGAATTTGCTGAATAAATCTGTTCCATTTTCCCGTCACTTCTTTATTTCACTTTCTGAAAGGAGATTGATCTGATATTCTGTTTGATTTCCTTCAAAATGAACTATTATTTAGTGAAGCAGTGTGTATATAAGTGTATGGTTATTTGTTGTTGCCCCAGTGGAGTTGTTGAAGTTCTTTCTGTTATTGTTTGACTTAAGACCCTGCATGCCATAGATCTTTATTTATAAAAGAATTAGCTTTTGCAAGAAGAGTTTGTCCACGTGAATGCTTAAGTAGGACTAAATTTAACCTTCCCAATTTCAGCACGTTATACCTTGATGGAGAAGTGGAATAGAATGCTCCCACTCTAAAGGCTGTGCTGGCACAAATGATTTTTAGATGCCTAGGAGTTATCTTAGGGCAATGGAAATAGCATGAGACTAATGCTGGAAGATCTGAGTTTGAATTTGGACTTATCACTTATTAGCATGACTCTGGGCAAATTGTTAACTTCTCTAAATCTCAATTTCCCTATCTTAATGTACTTTTCTTATCTACTTCATGTAATTTTAAGATTCAATTGAAATCATATACATAAAAAGTATTTAGTATTTATATAGACCTATATAAGACAATGCTATTATTGATAAGTTCTTCTATTAGAAACAGTCATGATTTTCCTTCATAGAACTTTAGCTCTGAAAGAGACCTTAGTGATCATTGATTTCTATGTTCTCCTTTTGTAGAGTTGCTCAAGCTTTTAGGACTACTGATATTTAGAGCTTTAAGTGATCTGAGAGATCAAATTAGTGGCAGACCTAAGATAAAACCCAGATCAGATGCCTCCCAGTCTAGCTCTTTGAAGCAGGTTCTTCATCTTATTTTTGTAGTTCTATGTCTTCTATGACTTTTAGCAAAGTGCTTTGCAACAATGCATATGGAATTGTAGAGCTAGGAAGCACCTTAGAGATAGTAAGTACTCAAAAATTTTTGCTGAATCAATGAAATACACACACATACATATAAATGAATATACATATCATATATATATAATGTATGTGCACAATTTATCCATACCTATATACATATACACACATACACATATATGTCTGTATGTGTGTATAGCAGGTTTCAAAAATACTTGTTAAATTAGAAACAGTCTTTAGGAGTAACTAAATTAAATGTTGTATTCAGTATTTGTACTCTTATGTACCTTATAGTAGCCTTGATCTCATACCCTAGAGTTTACTCCAGCAAATTGCTTTATGATCACTAACACCATTTCTAATCTTCAGTGTATTGCTATATATTCCTTTCTTCCATGTTGCCTACAAACATACTCATATCTCCCTTTCTTTAAAAACAAAACAAAACACCTCACTAGATATTGCCATATCCTCAAGCTATCATCTTATATTTTTTTCTTTTCTACTATCAAAGTACTAGAAAAAAAGTTGCTATAATCATTGCCTCTCTTTTCTCTGCTCTCCTTAACTCTTTACAATCTGGTTTCTAGTCTTATCACTCAACAGAGATTGTTCTTTTCAAAGTTACCACTGACTATTAATTGTCAAATCAAATAATCTTTTTTTTCAGTCCTTATCCTTCACTCTCTCTGAAAGGTCTGACACTATCGACAACCATATCCTCCTGATTATTTAAGAATGTTCATGATTTTAGCTCCAATGTGGTCCTCCTATTACCATTCTGACTGTTCCTCCTCAGGCTCTTTGTTGGTTCATAAATCCATTTCACACTAACTGTTGATGTTCCCTAAGGCTCTGTTCTGGGCTCTCTTCTCTTCTCTCTCTACACTCTCAAGGAGCTCATCAGGTTTCATGGATTTAATGATCATTTAAGCAAACGGATCTATATATGAAGCTCCAGTCTCTTTCCCTAAGCTCTAGTTAAGACATTTGCTTATTGGACATTTCAAAATAGACTTCTGTAGGCAGAGAAAACTCATTATTTCCAATAATCATGATTTTTTTTTTGCCTGAATCCATCTCTTTTCTGAATTTTCTGATCTTTGTTGTGTTTTCCACCATACTTCAAGTCACAACCTTAGTCTAATCCTTGACTCTTCATTCTCTCTAATCCCATATATATAATCAGTTCTAAATCTTGTTGTTTCTACCTTCATAAAATTTCTCCCATGCTCCTTTTCTTTATTCATGTAACCACCTTTCCAATCACCCTTCCCCATCTTAGCTCTGACTCTTACCATTTCTTGCTTGGATTTTTTCAATACCCTACTAATTTCTCTCTCTTCCTTAGCCCACTTGTATTACAGTCTACTTCCCTGCATAACAGCCAAAAGGATTTTCCCAAAGGCAATCCTTTCTATGCTGCAACATTGCTCAGTAAATATCAATGGCTTTCAATTGTTTTTAGGATTAAATATAAACTCTGTCTTTTGAGGCTCTTCATAATTTGGTCTCAATATACCTTTCCCACCTCAGTATATATTTTACCCTTTTCTATACTCTGTAGCCCAGCCAAACTGACTCTTGTGCTATTTCTTACATAGAATACTCCATCTGCTGACTCCTTTGCACAGTCTGTCCTTCATGCCTAGAGTGTACTCCATGTTGTTGTTTGTGCTCCTTTTCTCAAAAAGGACCATGACATCAGGGAGGTGATGGCTTGTGAATGGCAAGTGAATTGGATCTGAGTGAGGGTGGGCTATGCAAAATCGCCAGTCTCACTCTATAATTCTTATTTTTCCCCTTCTTTATTCAGCTCAAGTGCTACCTTCTGCAAGAAGTCTTTCCTAATCCCCTTAGTTGTTAGTGACCTCCCCTGCCCAATTACCTTCTGTTTATTTTTGTTTATTTTGCATGAATTATAAACATTCTCTTTGTATTTGACTATTTCATTTTTGGTTTTATATTCTCAAGGATTAGCACAGTGCCAGGCATATAATGAATGAATGATGGATTTTTTTTAAAAATCAATAACCGTTTCTTTTTTTCAAGAGTTTTTTATTTTTCTAAATATATGTGAAGATAGTTTTCGACATTCATTTTTGTAAAACTTTATGTTCTAAACTTTTCTCTCTCCTCCCTTACCTTCCCCTTTCCCCAAAATAGCTTTGTACACACGAGAGGAAGAGAGAAGCAAGGGAGAAGAAAAAGCATAAAGAACTGAATTTACTTTTTTAAAAAAAGTCCTTTTCCCACTAGGAGCTTCTAAACTATGCAAAGAGGAGGTAATTTTTTTTTAAATTGCCATTAGAAGAGAAATTACATTTGTCCAGAGAATCACCAATAAGTTGGAAGGTTCCTAACTAGTCAGTCAGCCAATTAGCATTTATTAAGCATTTACTATATATTTAGTCCTATATTAAGAAAACAGTCCCTCTTCTCAAGGAGTTTTCCTAAACAGCATTGATTTATAATCAGTAAATAACAATTGGCTGTTAGGAGATCAGGCTTGAGTAGAACATGAGTATCTCATTTCAAAATATAATTTTTGTATTAGTAATATAAAATGACGCAGTGGACAGAGTGCCAGCCCTGGAGTCAGAAGGACCTGAATTCAAATCTCACCTCAGAAACTTGCTAGTTGTGTGATCCTGGGACAAGTCACTTAACTCTTCTTGCCTCAATTTCCTCATCTATAGAATGAGCTGGAGAAGGAAATGACAAACGATTTTTTACCAAGAAACCCCCAAATGGAATCATGAAGAGTTTGTCATGACTGAAATGAATGAACAACAAAAATCAGTATTATGATCAACTCTTCTCTGATCTTTTCCGGCAATGCTTATGACTTCTACAAGACAATTAACACAGAAATACTAGACCTTCTCTTAGGTTCTGGCAGGTCCATCACTCTGGAGTTCTCAGGCAAGTTGATGGGCTTGTGGAGTCTCAATTGTATTATGTCCTTAATCAGTCACCAGCTTTGTTCTCCTTCATTTTCAGAAGGCCAGTTCTTTTTTATTAAATATCTTATGTCATTTACAAAGGGATCTTTGCTTCAAAAATATAGTAAGAATAAATGTCTATGGGTTCTCCTAAATAGGTTTTTCTGGAACAGAACCTCTCCCTTATTCCTGGACTTCAGACTCTGGGGATTGGGGAGTTTAGGGCTCAGGGTCTTCCCTTTACATCATAGCTTTTTCAGGCTGTTTCAGGCCTCCGGGTACACACATATAAAAACAATGAAGAAAATGCTCTAAAGAGCTGACTCAGGTCTTTTAGAGGATGTCATCATGGGCTACACGGCCTGTGGAAAACAACTCTGTTCAACCACATGTTAGAGCCAGTTACTGAATGTCCACACATGATCCAATCTCTTTTATGTATTTCCTTCATATTTTTTCCTGATAGCATCACCTCAACATCCCCTTTGTGGAGAGGCTATTTTAGTGATCAAAAAAGTTCTGCAAGTGGGCTAGACCCCCGTAACAATAATATACCAACTTTTCTTTCCCTTTAATTGGGTACGCATTTCCCTAATATCAACTGAGCATTACAAGTCCTGGATTTGAGCCTGGACTCATCCACTTATTAGTTGCATAATCCTGGGTAAGACTTTACCTTAGTTCCCTCATTTATAAAATGGAATGAGTAATATTTGCTTACATGCCTCATAAGATTGTGATAAGGATCATGCAAAAGGGCTTTGTAAATGCTAAAGCATTATATAAATGTGAGACAGCATTATTATTTTATTAAAAATATTCAATGTTTATTTCATAGAACTTCAGAGATTTTTTTCAGGGACTTTTGAATCATATATTTGAATCAGAGAAGGGGAAAAATAGGAGAACAAAGCAAAATAACACTTCAGTTGGAGTTGATTCTGGAATCTTGACTTTCTGTACTCATGACAAGAAAAGCTTTTTGAACCGTGTCTGGTGGCATATTATTTTGTAACCACTTGAAAGCCCACATTGCATTTCCTGGATGACTGAGATTTACATATAAATTAATAAAGTCCAGCACGCATTTGAGAGGTAGTTAATGCTGGTTTAGGGAATGTAGTTTAAATTATTCTCTATAACCACAGTTAGGGGGCAGCAGATAGCCTGAGATAGCTTGAACTATCCTAATTACTCCTAAGATGGATTTTTATGGAGTATTTGATGAAGATGCCTTTTTCTTCACTTTCAGGATTCTGTAATTGCTATAAAATGAAGAAAATAGCAAGTTTTTAATGTAGTTGATGTGGGGGCAGGATGAAAAAAAACTTGTTCTATCAGGAATTTGTGCTTAAGAGGTCACGTGTCTGTGCCTAATATTATCACCATCACCATCATCATCATCTTCATCTTCATCTTCATCTTCTTCATCATCATTGGCAGCAATCTTCCAAAATTTGTAGCTGTGAGTGCCTCTGCTTGGTTCAAAGGCAGCCATTCATTTGTAGGTGCCAATTGCTCTTAAAACACACTTCATTTGTGTGGATAGAACACATAAATTTTCAGAACTGTCAATAAAGTGGTTGTTCTATTTATCTTCTCTTAACAGAACATTCCCCTTAAAAATGATCATAACTTAATATCCTCCTTACATTCAAAACATACTCATTGTAGAGAATGAACCAAGAAGGAATTTTTTTCTCTAATGGGAAAAACAACACTACTATTGACTAAAAATAGTCCACGTAGGTAGTTCTGTAACTTAATAATAACTAACATTTATATAGAGCGTGCTGTGTCCAAGCTCTGTGCTAAAGATTTAACAAATTTTCATTCATTTGATCCTAATAACAGCCCTGGGAGTTGGATGCTGTGATTACCTCATTTTATAGATAGGAAAATGAGGCAAACAGAGGTTAAACTAATTTACTACACAGTGAGTAAGTGTCCAAGGCTGGATTTGAACTCAGGTCTTCATGACAGCATGGTATAGAGGATTATTGGCTGGACTTGGAATCAGGAAGACCAGAGTTCAAATCTTGCCTCTGATACATACTACCTATATGACTTTAGGTAAATCACTTAACCTCTCAATGCCAGGCAATAAAGACACATTATTGCAGAGGATGTGCTGGTCTGCAATAATTACTTGCAATTACAATAATGATTGTTTGCCAGTGATTTCCTACAGAGCTGAAATTGGATTGTACGTGTATAACTTATATCAGATTGTTTACCATCTCAGAAAGAGGAGAAGGGAGAGCAGAAAGGATAGAATCCCAGGACTCAAAACTTAAAAACAACAATGAATGTTAAAAGTTGTTTTTACATGTAATTGGGAGGAAAACAAAATATTATTTAAAAAAACTGAAATCAGAGAACAAACTGAACAAGACTGGTTGTATTTTGTATTAAATGTAAGTTTATTCTCCATAAATCTCATCATATTGTATTAATAGGACTAAATAATTTAGAAAACAACCTTGGACTGTAATCAGTCAATAAGTATTTATTCAGCACATACTACATTCTAGACATAGGCCTGTGTGATTTGAAAATAAAGGAAAAAATAAAACAATTCCTTCCCTGAAGAGGTTTACAGTTATATGCAAGAATTAATCTTTTTCAATTAAGAATTTATGAAGTCGAATTTGTAGGAGCAGAGCAAAGTGACAGAGAAAAGACAGGGGCTCTCCCAAGTTTTCCCAGTTTCTCCTCCAAATAACTTTAAATAATGCCTCAAAATAAATCCTAGAACAATAGAACTCATAAAAGAACAAGGTGAAACAATTTTCCACTCCAAGACAATTTAGGATGTTGGCAGCAAGGGTCTGTTGCACCCAGTGTTGTTCCAGTGCAGACAAGTCCCAGCAAATAAGCAGCGGCCTTTGGGGGTGACTCAATCAATGGTGCTAGCAGCAGCTTCTGGAGTTCTCAGACCTCATTCAGTAAGGGGATGAGACAGCGGGTCAGAAGGAGATTACTGGTGCAACACTCTATTGCATAGCCCAGGTCTTGGATCCAGGTCACAGTCCTGGGTCATTGTCCAGAGCAAGGAGAAGGAGCACTACCCCATCAGAGCTTATGACTGAAGGGAAACTGGACCTTGGTCATAGTTCCAGGGAGGAAAAGAAAGCCCATGGTTGCTCACAGACCAGAGCAAGGCCAGAAGTGCAGTAAATACATCTCTTCTTAAATCATATGACATTGAAAAAACTGAAAAGTTACTGCCTCCAGAAACAACCTCTGAAAACAGTTAACCTGAACTTTGGGACAGTGTCCCTTCCACTCTGTGAGTAGCACTTAACTTGAACATAAAGTTAAAAATAAAAGGATGGAAAATGAGCAAACAGCAAAAAAGAACAGAATCACAGAAAGTGATTATGGTGATAGGGAAGATCAAAACAAACCCAGAAGAAAACAATAAACTTAAAACTTCTATATCTGAAGCTTCAGAGAAAAATATGAATTGGTTTTAAGCCCCAAAAAATTCCTGGAAGAGCTCAACAATGATTTTTAAAATCAAGTAAAGGAATATTCAGAAATTAAATGAAAGTGTTACAAAGAATCATGAAAAACAAAACAAAACACAAGTTAACAGCTTGGTAAAGAAAGCACAATAAAAGTACTAAAGAAAAGAACACTTTAAAAAACAGAATAGGCCAAATGGTAAGAGAGGCACAAAAATCTATGAAAGAGAAGAAATCCTTAAAAAGCAGAATTGTTTAGGCAAAAAAAGAGATACAAGAGCTCACTGAGGAAAATAATTCCTTAAAAATGAGAATTGGGCAAGTGAAGGTCAATGACTTCTTGAGACATCAAGAAACAATATAATAAAATTAATAAGATGGAAAAAAGAGAAGAAAATGTGAAATATCTCATAAGGAAAAAAACTGACTTGGAGAATAGATCCTGGAGAAATAACATAAGAATTATTGGACTTACCTGAAAATCATGATTAAAAAAAGCCTAGACATCAACTTTCACGAAAATTTCAAGCAAAACCATCCTGATATTCTAAAGATAATTTGAAACTGAAAGAATTCACTAATTATCTCCAGAAAGAAATCTGAAAATAGAAACTCAAAAGGAATATTATAGCCAAATACCAGAGCTCTTAGGTCAAGGAGAAACTAATGCAAGCAACAAAAAGAAACAATTCAAATAACACTAAGTTATAGTCAGGATAATACAAGATTTAGCAGCTTCTATATTAAAGAATCAGTGGGATTGGAATCATCTGCTCAGAAAAATTGAGTATAATCCTTCCAGAGGAAAAATAAATATTAAACAAAATAGAAAGTCCTCTTTCAATCCTTCCTGATGAAAAGGCCAGAGTGGAATAGAAATTTCGACTTTCAAATATAAGACTCAAGAGGAGCATAGAAATGTAAATGGAAAAGAGAAATTATAAGAGATTCAATAAGGTTAAATTGTTTACATTCCTGCAAGAGAAGATGACCTCTTAAAACTTTCTCATTATTAGGAAGGTTAGAAGAAGTATATATAGACAGAAGACATAGTTATGAGTTCACTATGGTGGCATGATATCCAAAGAATAAAATTAAGAAGTGAAAGAGAGGAATGTACTGGGAGGAGGGAAGGGGAGAGGTAGAATGATGTAAATTATCTGACATGAAAGAGGCTTGAAAGTGCTTTTACAGTGGAAAGGAAAATGGAAGAGTTAGTGAGAGAGATGAATGCTTGAACCACCTGTCATTGGAATTGATTCAGATGAAGAATAACATAGACACTAAATTGGGCATAGAAACCTATCTTATTTTACAGAAAAGTAGGAGCACAAGGGAATAAGAGAAGGAACTGGGGCTAATAGAAGGGAAGGTGCATTATGGGAGGTAGGAGTTAAAAGCAAAATACTTTTGAGGATTCATAGGATAAAAGAATAAAGTAGGATAAGCAGTAAAAAACATAATAGAGGGGAACACAGTAATCACAACTGTGAAAAGGTTTTTTTTTTTTTTTACAGCAAGTTTCCTCAAATATATAGGGATCTGAGTCACATTTATGAAAATAAGATCCATTCCTCAATTGATAAATGGTCAAAGAATATAAATAGGCAGGTTTTAGACAAAGTAATCAAAGCTATCTATAGTCATATGAAAAAAATGCTCTAAATTAAAACAATTCTGAGATACTACCCCACAACTATCAAAATGCTTGTCTTCTCAGTGAGGGACAAGGAGGAAGAGAGGGAGAAAATTTCTCAAAATTTTAAAATACAAATGTTAAAATTATTTTTACATGTAATTGGAGAAAAATACTAAGTAAATATATTAAACAAAACAATTTAAAAATAAAATATTTTGAATTTATGAGGTTATCAATTCATCATTTTAAATTTATTGAAAAGCATTGTGATGTGAATGCTAATCATTTTAAGTTTACTAAAATTTTTCTTTTTTTTCTTTTTTCCAACTGGTTTTTCTTACTGGTAATATTTTTACTCTGAAAGTTTCAATTTGCTTTTTCTAAATGTCTTTAAGAGTATAAAATGTTTAAGCAGCATGGTATAGAAGATAATTCTCTGGCTTTGCACTCAAATTCTGATTCAGATACTCAAATAAATTATAACTGTACAGAAGTCATTTCGTTTCTCTGGGCCTCAGTTTCTACATCTATAAAAGGAGGGGACTAGACTCAGGGACATTTAATGTCTTTTCCAGTTCTAAATCTATGCTCCAATAAACTTTGGAATCTCTAAAATCTTCTTTCAAGCACATAATGATGGGGAAATGAAATAGGATAGGACAGAGAGATAAACTAAATAAGATCCTACTCTTTTATCTACGGCAAGTATATGTTGTTCTCAACTAGGAAAAGATGTATAATTGTAGTTTTGGATATGATTTTTGAAATGCATAGTATTAAATTATAATTATTAGGAAGCATTTAAACAATAGGTTTTATTGTCAGAAAATTCATTAGTAGAAGTAGAATAAAAAGGATCTCAAAACTGTATTCTATGACATTAGAAAAAAGACAGTGTACAGAAGCAACATTAAATACTAATTAAAATAGCATCAAGTGTTATAAATATGTAAACAATTGAATTTCCTTGGCACAGAGGAATAGGAAGAGTTAAGGGTAAGAGAGGAGAAGGAAACGGTTTCATTTGTGCTCAATATTGAAAAGAGGAATGAAGTTTTGAAGATCTGAGCACATATTTCCTGTTCCCTATTACCTAAGGAATAAAACACAGACTTCTTAACCTTAATATTTAAAGCTCAGCTAAATATGGCTTCAACCTGCCTTTCCAGAGCTCTTTTGCCCCTCATAAATTCTTTATATAAGCCAAATTGTACTTTTATTTGGCAAATATGTGTTTAATTTTAGTCTGTGTGTGTGTGTGTGTGTTGATTAGGTGACCATTAATAAATTAATTCTCTCAATCTACTTGATCAAATTACTGAATGTAAAGAACAGATAATAGAAAGAAATAGAAATTTTAAAGACGAATTCCTCTTAGACTTTGATCAAATTTTCAGGTTGCAAGATTATGCTCAGTTGTTTAGTGTTGCATATATGAAAGGCTCAGGACACCCATCTATAAAATAAGCAGGAAAAATGAACTTGTCTCTGGATGTGGATTATTCTTTTTCAAACATTCTTGGAGGCAAGTGGGAGAGATGGAGAGTTTAAAAAGGAGCAAACTGATTCTGGAATGTCAACAGAGATTTGAGCCACTATGGAAAAAGAACTATATTCTTGAGTTTGCTTTTCACCTTTTCTCTTGTACCCCAAAGTAATTTTTTGGGGGGTGTTAGTAGAGTACATCCACTGAACTTTCTTCTTAATTCCAAGGTAGACCTTCTTTTGGTCCCATATAGATTCTACATTTTAGAATTTTTGTAATCCTTTTGTAATTATAAAGTCAAAACTTGTCTCCTTAAACATATAATTATAAAACATAAAACTTTATATTATATAGTTACTTAATAATTGTCAACCCTATTCTCCCAATGGGATATCTAGAGTTAGGAAGACTTCTTCCTGAGTTCAGATTTGGTCCCAGACAGTTACTATTTGTATGACTCTGGGCAAGTCACTTCAGCCTATTTGTCTTGGTCTCTCATCTATAAAATGAGCTGGAGAATGAAATGGCAAACCATTTCAATATCTTTTTCAAGAACCCTAAATTGGGTCATGAAAAGTCAGAAACAATTGAAAGATGACTGAATGACAAAAATCTTCCCAATACAATAGAAGCTTCCAAATATAAGCATTGGGAATGTTATACTTTATTATCTTTAGTATTGTACTTCCTTGTATTGCCATAGCTACTTTGGTCTAAATAGATCATATTTAAATATTCTATTTTTTTTCCTTCTATGGTCTATTTATGCTAGTATTGAATGACTTCCCTTTGGCTGTTGGGTGAAAGTAGTATGTTGGGGTGAAGGACAGGGGCAGGTAGGGAAGGAAGGTTTTTTTGTTTTGTTTTGTTTTTTGGCAAGAAATCAGTAGATCTAATTACTATCTAGTTTATCTGTGATATTTTATACAACCATTTTGTATTAGCGGTATATTACTTTACTCTTGTTTGGAGGATTTCCTTTTCAAAAATTGTCAAAAGTATATTCTTTTATATCTTCATTTATATGCTGTTACTGTCGACTACTGGAGACCCTAGAATTGGTTAGAACTAAGAAATTATACCTGTAATGATCTCAAGAGACTTCATAAAATACGCCACAAAATTAATTTTTAAAGAAATTAATTTCAATGCATTTGAGTTAATAAAAATATATGGCAAATAACATTTTTATTATGGGTGAGGGGTTTATAAAATCAAACCAGTAATAAGATGTCTTTATAAATCATTATTTAGGATTAGATTAGACTGGTGGTTCCTATTTATTGAACCCCATAAGAGTTCCCAATGATGATCCAAAGGTTTGGCACTAAAAATTATTTAACAGTGCCTTAAGGAGCTTTAAGGAGAAAATAATTACCTAATTATATTACAAATATATTTTTCTCTACAGATTTTGTAAATTAAATAAATTTAAGATGTCTTGCAAGTAATAGTAAGCATACATGAAATCACACAAGATTACTTTAAATTCTTGCCCAATGTCCCACATAAAATATTCATAATAACTTAAAATTAGTTTATAATTTTATATTTATATTTTTAGAAGTATATATAAAATAGCATTTCTTTTTTTATCATTATTGTGTAACAAGTTTTTATAATAATAATTTGAAGAGTAATAATTTTTATTGTTATTATAAGGATTTGAATAAGTCTAAAAGAGTATTATGAGTGGTATATTATAGTATTATTATTAGTAGTAACATTATTATATTTGAATATAACACATTTTTATTGTTGAAAAGTGTTCATGGATTTTAAAAGTTGGGAACAATTGGACTAGACAAAGGAAATTTTACCCCCCAGATCTTGAAGAACTAACAATTTGATTAAAAAAAAATTCTAATCCCCACCACCCCAAATTCTTCCTCCCTCCTTCTTTTGGGTTTGGAATTTTGGATTGCAATCCACATCTAGCCTACATTTTTCTTCTAAAATACTTCTTTATGCTTTGTGACCATTTTTATTGCAAATGAATTGAACAACACAAAACCTTTTCAAAGGTGAAGAGACATTTTTTCTTTCGATTCCTTTGGCCTTACTCCCTGTGCTTTCTTCTGATGGTTTGTCTACTCACTTTTTTATATTCTAAGTGATTCAGGATACATGATAGAAAGATTTAAAGGAAAGATACAAAATAATTTAGAAACCAGCAATACTTAGATTAAGGCTCTTGAACCACACATGGCTTGTTCAAATATACCCCACTGATAGAATTTCAGAGTTGGAAAGGTCCTAGGGATTAAGCCCTCCTGATCTTCCAAATCTCAAAGTGTTATTAGAATGTTAGGTTTTATTCTACTCTGCAGAATGTATGGAGACTATGTGAGTTTCCTGACTGAGAATGATTGCAAATGTGTTTTGGAATCACATGCTTAAAGATCACAGCTCCAGTGGGATCTACTGAAGGATAGAACTAATACATATATTAAAAATACATGTGGATAGAGCACTAGTCCTAGAGTCAGGAGGACCTGAGTTTAAATCCAGTTTCAGACATTTGACAGCCTACTAGCTGGTTTGTGACTATGGGCAAATAACTGCAATTACCTTCAAAAAATGCATGTAAAAATATCTAAAAGGAGTTGTATATTGAGGTTTAATGGCAGTAATCTAAGAGGATACATGTCACATAGTCAATGAGGTCAGTCAATGCATATTGATTATTGACTGATTCACAATGGAACCTGTGGTTATTAACTATATCTTTCATCCTATATTTTCACTCCTAATACCTTCCTAAGTGAGGAAATTATGCCTCTGGGAGGATGTGTTTAATTTCAGGCAAAGAAAAAAAAAAGCATTCTAAATATTGCAGTAAAGTATTGCTAGACTGACAGGAACCATTGAAAGCTAGGTCATTATGCTTATTCAGATTTTGACTATTTTGTTATGGATAGAGCATATTTCCTTATTAACTATTCATATGGCAACTGAATTTGAGTCAGGGCTTCAATGAATACTACATTTTGCAGCCACTGTTGTGACATCAGATAGCATGGATCTGCTCTATTTGTATGACCACATAAAGCAAGGATAATTCCCAAGCTTCACTCCTATGCATCCCAGTTCCTAGAGGAATTGGAAAATTCTGATCCATGCGATTACATACATTTTCTATGTAAAAGGAGTTCCTATACATTTTGAGGTCTCCTGCCATTCTTATCAGAAATGTTGCTAGGAGTGGAATTATCAGCAAGAAAGCTAGATGTCAAAGGAGATACAGCTTTGGACCTAAAGTCAGGAAGATATGAGTTCAAATCCTATCTCAAGTACCTACTAGCTGGGTGATCCTGACAAAGTTTCCTAATCACTATCGGCCTCAGTTTTGTCATCTGTAAGGTGGGGATAATAATAACACCTACTTCCCAGGGGGTTGTGAGGATAAAACAATAACTATAAAGCACTCAAGCAACCTCAAAACACAATGAAAATGCTTGGTAGTTATCACTATCACTATCATCATCATCATCAATCCACAAATAAGTCAACTTATAGTAGTATAAGTTCTGTTAGAAATACCTATAATGCTGAAAAATTACTTTTCTATTGATAAAAATGTAGATCCTTCCACCAAGTTCTCATAACGGAAATATTTATAGCATTTGATATAAAAGAATGGTAGGAAGAATGAGGGCAGATTTAAATCTGGTGCACATGATAAATTATCTTTTAGCTCTAAAGATGTGACATTGATTTGCTAGGAATAGGCCTAAATATTTTCCATTTCAAAACAGGTTAATGCCCTGGTGGGGAGATGGATTGGGAGACAGGAATGGCCTATTCTTTTTATAATATGGATCTATTACTTAAAAAATAACAAAACTTAAGTTTTTATTTGATGCATACTTTCCAAATACAAATATACTATAGGGCATCAGTTCTCAACCTTTTTGGTCTTGATAATCCTTTATGTTGTTGAAGTTATTGAGGATTCTCCTGAAGAGTTTTTATTTATATGGAATATATTCAAGATAGAGCCTACTTAAGAAAAAACTGATTGTTAAATTTTCACTGAGAACATTTACTCCTTGGAAATCAGCAAACATGAAAAATCAAGACTTGATTTATTGTTTTGTGGATTGTTCAAACTTAAGAAAGTGATCGTTAATATGTTAATAATGCAGATTAAATTTAAAAGTGTATCATGAATATGTTTTTCTCTTTGAAGAGTCACTTGTCAAGTATTTACTAGAATAGACTTGGTTAATATATTAGTAATTAAAATATATTACTATCATTATGAAAATTTTTGACATTGGGAACATCATGAAAGGTTCTTAGAGTCCTCCAAGAATCCCCAAACCTCATTTTGAGAAATGCTGGGATAGACCTTACTTATGATAAGAAGATAGATGAGAAGATACTATAGATTAATTTAATATTTATGTGCAGGGAAATAATGTGTTATAGCTTTCTATTCAAATCACTTGACACCAACTATATTCATTTTTAATCACTATAAAATAAAAAATTTGACAGGTTATTCCCAAGGTCCCTTCAAGTTCCAAAGTTCTTTTATTCTGTTAAGTATATCTTGAAAAATTCTAAGCTATTTTAGAATGTTTATTTTTATTTTGTATACAGTATAATATTATAATGGCATTTGAAAAAAAAAGGTTGATTGTTAATCCTCATTTGGAAAAGATTTCAAATATACTTTGATTTAGGGTCAACAGCCCCAGGTTCAAACCATAGTTCCATCACTTACTTGTTTGTAGGAATTTGATATATGTGGTCATGCAAATGTATGCATATGTAGAGTGTCACACAAATAGAGCAGGCCCATGCTCTCTGATATCACAACAGTGGCTACAAAATATAGCATTTATTGGGACACTGATTCAAAATCACATTGAATAGTTAATAAGGAGTCATGATCTGACTATACATGACATAATTCATGTCAAAATCTGAATAAGCATAATGACCTAATATCCAATGATACTTGTCCACCTAGGAATACTTTATTGTTATGTCATTTCAACATTATCATTTTTTATGTTGTTATTGTTCTATGATTTGTTCTTTGACCCACTTTTTATTCAGTATTTCATTATTCAGCCATTGAGTCTCTATCTTTTGTTTATGATCCCTGAAACAATCACAGGTTTTATTGCATTCCTGTCTATAAAAGATGTATTAACTATTTCTACCTTTTTATATGTTTGCTATATCTCTGTGCCCTAGAACTTGGTCAGCTTTTGTAACTGTTCCATGTGGTTCTGAGAAAATATAGACTCTTTTGCAGTTCCATTTAGAAGATGTCATAAATCTTATAACTAGCTTCTCCAGAAATTTGCTTAGTTCTATATATTCTCTTTAGTTTTTCTTTCTGTTAAATTTATCCAAAGAGCAGAATATTAAAATATTCTGTCTCTATTGTATTACTTCCTATACCTTCTTGTATCTCATATCAAGTTTTCTATTTGGATGTGAAGGTATTTAGAACATGTGAGTTTATTACTAATACTGGTTTGTTGTCTATGGTTCCTTTTAGTATAATATGATTCCTTGTCTTACCTTTTTAAATTTCTGAATATTTATTTTTGCTTTGTCAGGTAGCATAATGGCAGCTTCTACTTTTTAAAAATTCATTTGAGGCATAGTAAATTTTTCTCATCTCCTTATTTTTATCTTGTTCATTATTTTGTCTTTCTTAGCCTATCTTACTCTTTTTCTTTTTTCTTGCATTGTTCAATCCATTCATATTTAAAGTTTAGAATTGGGTTCATATTTTCCTATATCTATCTCTAATATTATATTTTTTCAAGTTATGTTTTCTTCTCTTTTGCCATAAACAGAATATTATATTCCTTCAGCTACTTTATCTTAATCATTTTTTTTAAAGGGGCCTTATTCTGAGGTTTTCTTTCTTTTATCCATAATTCTCTCCTTTCTTTTGTAACTGTTTCCTTCGGGTTTTTGCTTATTAGTTCCTCAAATGGGCCTCTACTTTTCAACCATGTCTTTTGTGTACATGTAGAAAGATGATCATTGTTTTACCATTGCTGTCCTTGGATGATGTAGTTATTCATTTCTGCATTTCTGTTGTTTGGAGTGTTTGAGAAGCAAAAAATCTCTTCAGTTTTGTTTTTTTTTTTTCTAATAATGCTTCAAACATCTTTATGTTGAATATCCATCTTTTTCATATGTAGTTAAGTTCAGATTTGAAGGATAAATCATTTTGGGTTGTATTTTGGTTTCCATTGCTCTTCAGAACATAGTAGTTCATTTTCTCCAACATTTTTTCTTTTCTTTCTTTCTTTATTTTTCATTTCATTTCATTTCTTTTCTTTCTTTCTTTCTTTCTTTCTTTCTTTCTTTCTTTCTTTCTTTCTTTCTTTTTTTTTTGCTGAGGTAATTGGGGTTAAATGACTTGCCCAAGGTCACACAGCTAGGAAGAAGTATCTGAGGTCACATTTGAACACAGGTCCTCCTGACTTCAGAGCTGGTACTCTATCCACTGCGCCATCTAGCAGCCCTTCCTCCAACATTTTCCAATGGGTACAGCATTGCCTTGAATTATTTAAATGTCTTTTTCTTTATGAAAGTCTTTCTCCTGGTGGTTTGCAAAACTTGTTTCTGAATTGAATTGTTAAAATTAACCACCATGTGCCTTGAAGTTTCCACCAGTGAGTTGTTATTGCTGTTTTCTTAGAGGTGACCTATGAATTATTTTAATTGGTATTCCATTTTCTTTGTTTAGAATTTCTGGACAGTTCTCTTGTATTATTTCTTGCATTAGGGTGTTAACATTTTTCATCTTGTCTTGTTCTTTTGGGAGACCTATGATCCTTAGTTTTTGTCTGTGCATCCTATCTTTGAGATCAGTATGTTTTGTTTGGATAATAAGCACATATTCTTTTAAAGTTATTATTTTTTGCTTCTCTTCTTCAAGATTGTTCTTCATGTCTTGAATTTATTCATTAGACATGAAGGCCGTATTTCCTTCTGTTGATTTATTTGCTTATGTTCAAGCTCTTTGAGCTTTTCCCTGAGACCTTTGGTAATTTTGTTCCTTCTCCCCTCTTATTTTCCTCTGCTGCCCACTTTCTGATCCTGACTCTCTCCCCTCTGGTGGTGGTTTCTTTAGGGGCTATATCTCAACATGTTTTAACTTCCCCTGGTTCACCACTCGAGAGCTGCCTCCCAGTGACTTTTGGGTAGCATTGGCTGGATTCTGAGCTCCTCACTTCGGCCTTAGTGGGATGCTGCAATCCTCTTCTTCCCTCCCCTTTCTTCCCCAACTCCTGTCGTGGTGTCTTGCCCTGCTCCCTTTAGTTCTCAGTTTTCCGGCCTGATATTTGCCATCTGGTGCCAGGGAATTGGGTTTGTAATTTGTGTCTCTGAGACTTTGGGAAGAGATGGGGTATGATACGATGGAGCTCCATCTCCAGCCACTGGTCCTGCCCCTTTCCCCTGCTCTTCTGCTCTCCTGCACCGACTTTGTGCAGACCACTGTCTGCCTGGATGCTGGCTGTGGGTCTGCCCCCCAGCAAGCTTCTTTTCCTTGCAGGGTTGCCATGGTGCTATCTGTCCGTTCCAAGCTGAGCAAACTTCACAGCCGGCATCGGGGACTGCAAAACACTGAGGGAAGTGGAGTGTGAGATGGGGTTTTGCTGCAAGCCTGTGTGTCGGGTCTTTGGGCTGGCTAGAACAACCTTACATTTTGCTGGTAGCATGGGAGATGATGGAAAAGGAGTGAGCTCAGAAGAGCATCAGTTCATGTATTTTTTTTTAACCATCTTGGATTTTTGGTGCTGTAGATCATGGAGATAGCTGAAGTTGTTTTGTCTTTGCTGCATAAATTCTATTTTGGAGAGGGTGAATCAGAGAAAATGCTTAATTTTCTTTCTTGTTGCTCACCTGATCAGGAATGCTACATCACTTATTTCCTCAGTGATTATGGGTTCTTTCTTAATGTCCCTGATTCTCATTTTACTGATTTGTAAAATAAGGGTAATCTACTTGAACAACTTATTCCAAAGAAGTTACTCTAACAAAAGTAATGTGGAGTTGTGAGCTACTACTATGATTTCCACGTTTTATGTTTCCTTTCAGAGACAATAAAACTTCAAACATATCTGTGATCTCATTAGTGTAGATATTTTCTTCCAAAAATGCAAATCATAATCCTTCCATATCTAGGCATTCTGCATGGCTTTTGTCCATGTCCTTTTATAAGTTTACAGTATCCACACAATGTGCTAAGGACATCATTTGCTTTATTTCAACAGCGTGAGGATGCCCATGTATTATACAACCTATCTATTAGTAACGCTGCACTTTTGACACATGACCCATCTTCTTTCTTATTCATACATTTCTCTAATGACATCTTTTAGACTAGGTCATCTTTATAACAGCTTATTTGTCACATATTGTAATTTGCTGTACCTGCCTTATTTCTTTCCATATTTTAAAATTGATATTAATTTTTAATTCTTTAGAAATTTGTAGTACTTCATGACTTGGAGCTGTTCAACAACACTGATATAAAGAATATTGGGTATAAAGAATTATTTTTTGGAATATAATAATGACAACATCAATATTAATAGCTAGCATCTACATTGTGCTTTAAGAATTGCAAAATGTTTTACAATTATTATCTTATTTTATCTTCACAATAGTCCTGGGAAGGAGGTCCTCATACTCTTATTTTACAAATGAGTAAGTTGAGGCTGCAAAAGGTTAAGTAACTTGCCTACCTACAGTGGAGATGGGATTTGAACTCAGGTTTTGTACAGTATTACCTGTGCCACCTAGCTGCCTATTATAAAAAGTAACTGTAGTGAGGTTTGTTGACTTACACTGAAAGAAAGGAAAATCAAAACAAAAGGTTATCTCTCCAGGTCAATATTTTGCAATCAGTCTTGTCAGGAAAATGAGCAATAAGTATGCATATTTTAAAAAATTCATTACATATAAATAGCTTCTTCTTGGCACTAGAGCTGTATAAAATGATTGGGAATTTTTAAAGAGTTTTTTTTTTTTTTTAAGTTGAGAGGATAAGAGAGAGTGAACATGTAAAACATTTGAAAGCTTTAATGGTTAGGGAACTATAGGTTTCTCCTAGAATGTGAAGACATTAAAAAAAGGAAAATGAGTTGGGAGAGGGAAGAAGAGGAACTGTAATAAAATTGCACAATAGTCGATTAAGAAGCAAGTAGAAATAAAAAGAAAAAAGCAAGATACATCATTATTCCTAGGATAAATTTGGGAGGACTGGATTTAAAGACAAGAAAAGTAAAGTTAATGAAAAAGGAAATAGAGAGTAAAGAAAGAATACATTCTGTTTCCAAAACCTCAAATTAAAAAACTTTAAAGAACATCTGCTGTTTCTTGTTAAAGTTTGAAAATTAGTTTTCAGTGGTTTGTTGTTGGTTTTTTTTTTTTTTTTGAAGAGTCAGAGTACCTCAGATTTTCTAATTATATTCTGTCATTGGAATACAAACCGTGATTTGAAATTTGTTTTCTCAGATTTTTAATCCATCCCCAATCACCAGTAACAGTAAAGCCTTTTCATTTTGATATTAGTGCATTCTCACCCAGAGTTTTTTGTTTGTTTTTTTCCTAACACAGTTGTGGTTATGTGGTATGTGACTATTCAGAAAGAAAACAAATCAAAGAAAAAGCAAATTGTATAGAAGTGTGAATATTTTTACTTTAAGTAAGGAAAAGAAAGAGTGTGTTCTAACAAGATCTTTTCCCTTTGAGCCATATGGGACTAATGATGAGAGAATAGTAAAGATGGCTCTCTGCAAATTCTCTTCATGAGGACCTATTTGTGGAGTCCATGTCTTTCCTGAAGGTGGCAGTGTCTCAGTGGCTAAGATGACCTGGACAAGAAAATGACAGAATTAACTAAGATATTTACCGCAGCATCTAGGGTCTGAAAGAGCCCTTAGAAGTCAAAGGGTTTAACCCCTTCATTTGATAGATTTAGAGAAATCTAAAATCTAAAAAGAAATCTAAAAATCTAAAAAATCTAGAAAAAATAAGTGACTTATTTAAGGTTATTTGAATAGGAAGCAGCAGAGCTGGTATTTGAATAGTCTTTCATAATTTAGTTTTCTTTAAACATTATCTTCTCTCAGAGGAGAAAAATAAGAAAAAGGAGCTACTGTAATCCTGAGGATCTGGGGTTGGGGAGGCATCCCGACTGGGCCACAACTTGGATATCCAAGTTCTTTCATTTTATAGAAAGGGACCTTCAGAAAAGCTGAGCAAAGCAGTCAAAGATGTCTAGGAGAACCACATTCTAATAAAAAGAATCCTTAATCAAGAACATTCTTCAATTTGGTTCAATTTCTATATTTCCACTTGCTAGGATTAGTTGGCTTAAGGGTTTCTTGGGGGTTTATGATGAGTAAAGTAGTTTCTTGAAAATTTAGGTACTTTTTCATCTTTGACGACAAAAGTAGAGCCTTTAATTGCATTTGATAGTATAGAGTGGTCAGTGAAGAAAGAGGAAAATCAGAATGACGAGTGTGACAGTTATCATCCATCATTTCAAGGAATGAATTGTATGCACCGTGTCTGTAATATTTTGAGAAAGAGTAAAACTTTGCTATTTGGAAATAAAGAATACATGAATTGCGCTCAAGCTTATTAACAGTGGACGGGACAACTAGACCTGGAGTCACAAAATCTGAATTCCAATGTCTCTTCAGACACTTCTGTGTGATTCGGGGCAGTTGCCACTATCTGCCTCAGTTTCCTTATCTGTAAAATGATTTTTATAATAGCATCTACCTTCCTAAATTGTTGTGAGAATCAAAAAAGATCATATTTTTTATGGTACTTGACAAACCTTAAAATGCTACATAAATGCTAGCTATCATTATTAATATATAATTCAACAACAATTTATTACACATTTATTATATTGTAGAGCAGTGCTGGAGGACAGGAAGAATTTAAAGGTAAATGAGAGAAGTGTTGTGAACTTATTATGGCCATATATTTACTATTAAGAATAAACTTTTATAGTTGCAGAAATTATTTAATTATAATATATCAAACCTATTTTAAATGATCAAATGGAATCTTCATGAAAATGTAAATATGTTAAATATTGTCACATCTATCTATGTGTATATTTAATAGAATAATTTATATATGCAGTAACAAACATTAGAATATGAAAAAAACTTAAAAGTTTTAATGACTTTTTAGGATTTATCATAGTTACACTGAATATCATATAGGCAGAAGAAAAGTCTGATATAATGTCTGATTGGTCAAGACTAAAATAAACTGTAACCAGCATGTGAGCATTACTGTTTTATTGACTAGTTTATCTGTAATCTAGATTTTCTCCCAAAAGGATATGGAAGAGCAAAGCCTCAAGGGATGTTGAGAGTTGTTGTCTTTTGAAAGAAGTTCTAACAATTGAAGAGAAACTATTAGATACTGATTCTGGAAGTAGCAGTTACTATGGTTCATTGATTGTACATCTATTTTATTTTTAACCCCTTGTCTCTAAAATATTTCCTCTCCAGGCCTTCTCTATTCTCTAAGTTTATCTCAAGAACATTGAAAATTTTTTAAAATGACAAATATTACTTTCCAAACTTGGTACTTTTCTTTACACTCTTTATACTGGTTGTATTATTCTATGGAGATTGTCACTGTTGTATTTAATGAAATAGGATCTCATCTACTTTGTTTTGTGCAGGCTAGATCACAGGCATCAGTGAACTTCTTGCTGAAAAATCCCCATGTGTTTATACTGTAGGAAATGAATATTCTCTTATAAATTTCATTCTATGCTGCTAAATAAATCAGTCCTTTTTCATTCCTGGCATTATTGAAACTTATTGGACCTTCCCTTTTTCTTTTTACTTATTGATTTTTTTAGTATTTAAAGGAGTGATGGTTTTGAAAGTGTACTTCCCGCCTCCCTCTTCAATGTGAATCACAATCCTTATATACTTTAATCCAATATTCTTCACTTGTCATGGTTAGAAAGTGATCATCTGCAATGGCCATCTGAAGCTCTCTGAAGCTAGTTGAATAGATGGCATTTGTATGTTTGATTGCTGGTTCCTTCTCAAAGCCTATCAGATGGAAACCAGTTTGTATTCCCCTGATGCTTCAGGATCTAGGATCAACCCCACATCACAATAAAACATTGAACTGAGTCTTTAACAAAGGATATTTCCTTTCCATGTAGTATCAATTTAGCTCAAAATAGTGCCCACAAGATTGAACTTAATGGAGACTAACACTAACTAATATTTTTCTTGATTTAAAAAAAATTACATATGGGAGTCCAACATATAGAAAATCTGAATTACCATCCAATATCATATAATTGTCAAAGATGAAACTTTAGAACCCAAATTCTTAAGTTTTTTGTATCATGAACCCTTCTGGAAGAATGGTGCAACTTATTCCTTTTAAAAATCATGTTTTTCATTGAATAAAATCAAATACAAAGGTAGTAAACCCTATTGAAATATAGGTATCAAAATATCTTTTTTTTTAAGTTCACAGTACATAAAACCGAATATCACGTCAGACCACCAATAATTTCTATATAACTCATAATAAATATTTTTGCTGATGGAAGAGAATAGATGTAAAAATAATTCAAAATATCGATGACTCCCACATTGTTTATATTTGGTTTTACTATATGGTTAAAGATCATTCAATTCAAACAGCCTCTCACACTTTCACTGTATATGTACTCTGGCTTTAATCTAGTTCATATTTATTAGCAACTTAAAATCCAAAGTGGTGACAAAGGATATGATAATTAGGAGTTGATAATATTATGTTTTCTTTATGTGACTTTTTTCTTTCAAGTGACTTATTTGTATGGATTGTTATCCACCAAAATGAAAATATTTCTTGTCAAAAACTTTTTAAGGTTGTTGTATGGAGAGATAGCTCTTTAATCTTTGGAGAGAAGGGCCTGAGAGAAAAATCTCTTGTAAATCAGAAGACATTGTAAAGTACATCTAGAAAAGGGTAAATAATCCTGGTAAGAAGTTGGTAGCAGATAGCTCTTGGACATCTTAAGTATCTATTGTCTCAGCCTAAATTTTTCTCTTGAAAGGGCAGGGAATAGAAATCTTGGAGGAAGTTAGAGAAAGGGAAATGAGTCATTCAAGTACCAAAAAGGATCATTTTAGACAAGGCTGAGGAGGGGAGTGACCAAAGTGGAACCTAGGGCTTCCTTACATTGTTCTATTCAAACTATTTGTTGCTAGAATATTGAAATTAGAAGAGGAGCTCTTTGCAGGGCAAATGCCTTTGCTTCTGTTTTAATTTAATTTTTAAAATATGAAAACTTAATTATCAATACAATTTATTAAATAAACATAAGAAATAATAAAAGCCCAAGAACACTAATAATAATGTCATGATGATCATTATGAAAATAACTAATGTTTCTATAGTACTTAAGTGCCACTTACTGTGTTAAGCTCTTTACATTTACGATAACCACAACAACCCTAGGAAGTAAGTGCTAATATTATCTTCATTTCATAGATGAAGAAACTGAGGCAGACAGAGGATGAGTGACTTTTCCAGAATCACAGAATAATAAGTCTCTAAGGTCTGATTTGAAATCAGTTTTCTTGATTCCAGATCAGACATTACACCAAATATTTGAACAAAGCAGAACCAAACAAATTAATAAATATTAAACAAATACAGGGTGTGTTTACTCTGTCTACTTGCATATGTTCCTTGGTATTAATACATATTGTTGCTTTCATTACAGCATTGACTTTGTTCAGTTTAGAGATTAAACCATATTTGTATCATAGAGGGAATCTGGCAGCCTACTCTCTCTTTTTATACAGTATGTATGTCACTTTTTAAAAGTTTGGTAGAATTTTACTATTAATTCATCCATAGTATTTGAATTTCTGCTTCTTTTGGCCTTATAAACTATCTTATTCTTCTAGCTATTCATTTGGCATTACTTAATAGAATCTTTCCATATTTGTACTCTTTAGATTTGTCGTTTATAATGTCATAATAATCTATTATATTTATTTCATTTTATATTTTTATGATTATATCTAATATATTATATGATACCTATCTTTTTATACTCTATTATCAGATTTATTACATATGCTATTATTTTAACTTAGTTCCAACTTATGATTGCATCAGCATTTTGTTCCTGCTGTGGAAGTTCTTTTCATCAACAAAGATCAGCAATTCATCCATAATTTACAGTCCTAAAGAGAGGTCCAAGATACCAAATTGATCAAATACCTTGCTCAAATTCATGCAGCTTGTATGTATTAATTTGAACCCAGTTCTTCCTAACTCCATAAATGCCTCCCCTGGCTACCTCTCAGTTATTACACCTAATTTACTTAACCATCTTCCAGTCATTGGACATATATCTTATTTGTATCTTGGTGCAATTACAAATAAAATCACTATGAATATTTTTGCATTCATTGGGTCTTCTTTCTCTCTCCTGCTCTTTCTTATATTTTTAAAGAGAAAGTCGGCCTATGGAGCCAATGGATCATTGAGTCCTAGGGTAAGATCATTTTTGTGATTCTCTAAAATGTTTGCCCCTGTTTTAACTGGTGGTTTGAAGTGATTGTTATGATTTCATAAATTTTCATCTCAAATAAATTTTCTTAAACTGAATAGGAAGGAACTACATAAATTTTAGAGCCTATTATATTGCCTTCTACACTTTAAATGAGCTAATTATTGTAACTATTACATAAAAATAAATTTTAAAATATTTAGATCACTAGTTGGAATTTATTTCTCTTTATAGCATACTATATGAATTCAAATACATTTTTGGTGGGCTATAAAGCTCGCCAACCTTACCAAAAATTTTTATTAAATAGTGATTATAGCTCCCATTGATCAGTAGATATGGACTTGTTAAACACTGATCTCTTATATGCATGAAACATCTTTGTACAACACAAAGCTTATTTTTTAAAGCATAAATATTCTCCTCTATTTGACATTTTTCCTGGTACCAGACAGATCTTAGAATAATTGCTTTATAGTACACTTTGAAATCTGGTATTAGAAGTTCCCCTTCATTGGTTTGCTTTTTAAAGTTGTTCTTGCTATTTTACCTATTTTTCCATATTTTTGTCACAACTTTATGAATTTCTACAAAAAAGTTATTTTGCTTGGTATTATGTTTAGCTTGTAAATTGGTCTGGAGAATTTGAAGACTCTACAACTATATTTTCTTGACTTAAGAAGGATCAGAGTATATGGATTTTTTCAGTTCTTATTTGATTTCAGTTAAAAGTATTCTGACCTTGTCTTTGTACAGATTATAGACTCATAGATCAGTCTTGATAAATAAATGCCCATGTGATGCTTTTTGTTTTCTTATAAAAACTTTTTTCTATCATTTTTCCTTGATTCTTGTTAATAGCACAAGAAAATACAAATATTGTTTTTGTTTATTTAATTATCTTCTTACTAAAGACAATTATCTTTATTAACTTTTTTAAAAATCTTGGTTTTTCTAAGAATAGAAATGTGCAATCTGCAAATGGAGATATTTCGATTTTTTTCTTTGTTAAGGAGTATTCTTTTTATCTCTTATACTAGGTCTTATTTCTATAACTAAAATTTCTAAGATTATTTAAAATTGGAGTCACTTTTGTATATAGTCTCATTTTATGCTTCTTTTTAGTGGGGATATTTTTAATGTTTCTTTTAACATACTGGTGTTTTTCTTAACTTGAAGTATCAAACTTTTTTTTTTCAATCACATTTAGGAAATTTCCTTCAGTTCTTATACATTTGAACAAGATTTAATTCTACATCCCTAGAATGCTTTCTTTTTTACCCTCTGATGCTTAAATTCCTTTAAGATTTGGTTCATGTAGCTCCCTCTAAAAGCCCTTTTCTAGTTTCTTCAGCTACAAATGCCATTTTCTTCAAAGTCAGCGGCCATCTGCTAGGTATTTATCTTGTATGTAGTGACTTATGTGTGTTATCTTTCTCATCAAAATGTAAGCTTCTTGAGGGGAGGGAGTTTTTGCTTTTTCTTTGTGTCCCTAGTACTTAGCACAGCAGATGTGCTTAGTAAATTCTTGCTGATTGTTTTGATATAACCTCATAAACTGTTTTCTCTTGTTGATATAATTATTATGTTGAATTTTTCTTCTGCTATCAATCATACTTGCATTCCATTTTTGAAAAAAAAAGCACTACTTAATTGTATTGAATATCTAATGAATTGTTATTTGTCCTTCATTTTCAAAGAGGGCCAATGACATTGCAAAGTGATTATCTTGACTTGCTCATGAATTAAATGTGAGTGAGGCAGAAAGTCATTAGCTTTAGTCTCTTTTCTGGAATCATTGAAGTCATCTTCATTTTATATCTGTACTGATATCCTATATTCTTCCTTCCTTCCTTCCTTCCTTCCTTCCTTCCTTCCTTCCTTCCTTCCTTCCTTCCTTCCTTCCTTCCTTCCTTCCTTCCTTCCTTCCTTCCTTCCTTTTTTCCTTCCTTCCTTCTTTTCTTCCTTCCCTCCTTCTTTCCTTCCTCTTCTTCTCTTCTTCTCTCCCTCCCTCCCTCTTTCTCTGTCTCTGTGTGTCTTTTTGTTTCTTTGGGGTTTTTTTTTCCTTTCTTATGGTTTGTAGATTTTAAAAACTAATACACTTTAAAAAGTGTTCAGGAAAGTTTATATAAAATTGGGTTGTCCTTTCCCCACCACTTTACCTCTACATAAACTTCTTGATGTCCTGTGTATTATTTTTATTTGTATAATTTTATTTGTTTTTGTTAATTCTATAAAGTGATTTCCTGGAATGTGATATTCAGATTCTTTTGTTTTTCTAAATTTACTGGGATATCAGTAAATCCTGAGGTTGCTGTATTTTGACCTATCCTCCAGGTGTGTTATTTAAATCTGCATGTTTTCTAACTTTTTCAATAATTCAGACGTTTTCTAAGCTTGTTCTTCTGGTTGGTCTGCATTGTCTGCAATTCTGTTTTCTATAATAAGACTATTGTTAGTTGTTTTTATTGCTTTTGGGGGAGATTTTTTACAATATAATGTATTTCTTCCTGATTTAAAAAAGAAAAAACAACTTTATGTAGGCTTTGTTTCCTTTAAAAAAAACATAACCTTTCTTATTTTATTTGCCCACCTGGTGTTAATTCCCAGATTAATTTATTTAAAAGTGTCGTTTGTCCATATGATGACATCTTTTTGATTTCATATTGTTTCCTTTTCTGTAGGCATTGCTTCTGGCACTTTAGCTATTATAGTTGTTTACATTTCTTGTAACCAATTAAGGTTTTTTTTTTTTTTAATTTTTGGCTGTCAATATTAGACTAAAGGCATTCCCAGGTCTTGTTCATTTCTATAGCCCTCATATCATATAATATAGTATGTTGCATCTATTAGGCATTCAGCCAATGTTTGGTGGATATTAAATAAATTCTTGGCATGTTAATCAAATTAGCAACTTTTAGATCTTTTTAATTGTATAAATATGTTTACATATATTGTATTTAACATACATTTTAACATATTTATCATGTATGGGACTACCTGCCATCTAGAGGAGATGGTTAGGGGAAGGAGGGGAAAATTTGGAACAGAAGGTTTTGCAAGATCAATGCTGAAAAATTACCCATGCATATGTTCTGTAAATAAAAAGCTTTAATAAAAAAATTTAGATCTTTCCTTTTGAACAAAAAAGGTTGCATGTAGCTCCCCTCCAATCACTTTGAATCTACTACCTCTCATTAGGGTGTGAGGATGTACATGTTAGAAGACATGGGGATTTGGAACAAGGTGGGAAACCTGCCTGGACAAACAGTAAGAAAAGGTAGGGAAGCTGGGAAGAAGCAAGAGAGGAAGTGGAGAACTTGAGCTAATGGTGCTGGGCACTTATGCATGTTTACCCTTGGATTGCTGAACTGGGATAGGGAACTGGGTAAGTCAGGTCTTGTAAGAATCCTCATCCAAATCCAAAATCCCATATAGAGCTAGAACCCCCGGAGTGGTGAGTGGTTAACACTACAGTTTCCAAGTAGAAGAGAAAGCATTTAAGTCTGTGCCTTCAAATTGTGTTTCTAAAACTTTTCAATTTGGGGAATGGGGTTTGAGCTTTTAGAAATTAGGAGAAACCATGGACACGAGCAGCCAGCACAGCAATTGTTTTTAATATATTTGACTTTGTTCCTTTTGCTTCCAGGGGTAAGAGTAAATATCCGGTTACAGTTAAGCCATTCTTGTGTGGTCAGTCCATTAGGCTTTTTGTGTGATTAGGGTCAGCAGTAAGGGAAGAGGGCAGAGTGTTTCAGTGGGTTCAGGTTGAATCAAAGAATTAACTTGGTAAAATCACACAAATAAATTCACTTAGACCATCGGTCCTCATTTTTTGGGGGGATTTTAGATCCTTAAGAGTCTTAAAAGTTATTGAGGACCCTAAAGAGCTTTTGTTTACATGGTTAAATCTATTTATATTTACTGTATTAGAAATTAAAACTGATATATTTGAAAATATTTAATAACAATTCAATAATTCAATGATTAAAAATAAAATAATTTAATGAATAAAAATTGAAAAATAACAAAGATAGATAGACCCATTATTTGTTAACATAAAGGACATTTATGAAAAAAAATCAATATTTTCCAAAACAAAAAGTGTAGGGAGAAAAATAGCATTGTTTTATGTATTTTTGCAAATCTCCTTTATGTCTGACTTAATAGTAGACAGCTGGATTCTCATATCTTTGTCTGCATTCAATCTGTTGCAATATGTTGTTTTGGTTGACATATATGAAGAAAATCTGGACTCACACAGATATGTTATTGGAAAAGGGGAGAGCAATTTATGGGCAAGTAACATTTTATTATTATTAGGAAAATATCTTTGATTTCATAAATCAAAAAAGAGAGTCAGGGACCGCCAGGATCTCACTGACCACATTTTGAGAACTAATCACTTAGATTAATAAGAAAAACCCTGCCATCCAACCAAGAGACCAAACAAGGGGATAGTTTACCAGGTCACAGAGAACCAGAGCAACATTGACATTGCTACTAAGCACTCTCTGATTTTGGATGGAGTGAATGAATAATCATTAGGCTAAGTCTGGGAATGCTGATGCTTGGTTCTTGTAGTTAAACAGGATCTGCCAAGTAACAAGCTGTGTTCTCTGGTGAGTAAATGTATATTGGTAGTTTTTTATTTTAACAAGTATATGCAGAGATAGTTTTCAACATCTTGTGTTCCAAATTTTTCTCCCTTTTCTCCCCCCACCAAAATCAGAAAACAAATATGATATAAGTTAAATGTGCAGTTCTTCTAAACATATTTCTATATGCATTTTGCTGTACACACATAAAAATAATCATATCAAAAAGGGAAAAAAATCTAGAAAGGAAAAACCAAGCAAACAACAACAAAAAGATGAAAATACTATGCTTTGATCCACAGTAAATGTATATTGAGACTTTCTAATAACTTACTGGATTAACTGGATTAATAACTGGATTCATATGTCCTTATATTTGAACCACCTTGATTTCTGTGTACCCACATTCTACTTTTTATTTTTAATTTTTTGTTATATCTTTCTTTTTTACACCTTCATTTCTGAATACATCCCTTTCATCTCTCTTATCTCAGCAAGCCATCCTTTGCAATGAAAAAAAAAAGAAAAAATAGTTTAAAAAACTAATCAAAATATCAACTGGATTTGAGATTTACAATGTCCCACACCTATATTATTTACAGTGTTCCATACCTCTTCAAAGAAGAAAGGGAGATTTATTTTCTCATCACTTCTCATGGACCAAATCTGGGCAGTATAATTACATAGGATTTAGTTTTGTATTTGTTCTTTTGATTTATGGTATTGTTTACCTGGTTCTGGATGCTATAACAGTTTCTGTAAGTCTTTCCGTAAATCCTTGAATTCCTCACATTCATAATAGAACAGGGACCTGGACAATGAAAGTTCAGTTCTTATGAGCATACACAATATTCTCTGTCTGATTTCATACCCTACTTGGACGTTGGAGAAGGAACAGGAAATCTATCATTCTTTCCTGATTGTGTTACTGCACGAAGAAGAAAAAGTGAGCTATTACTGAGAATTCAGAAGGCTCCTTTCAGGGGAGGAAGATGGACTGTTATGCATCTCTTTGTGGAGGGAGGACCTCACCTGGCCCTTCTCGTCCAGGTTGGATGCCATTGGTCCTGTCTATGTTGAGTCTGTTTTCCCTGTGTTTAAATGAGGGAGTATTGGAGTTGGTCACATCTCAGTGAGACTTGAGAGGTCAGAAGTCCGTATCAGTTTGTTGGCCAAGCCCAGGGAGGACCCATTTCAGCAGTGAACCATTTTTCTGGAGTGACTTTGCTTGCTCTGCTCCATATGGAAGTGAACTTAGTGGGGCTTGGGTGGCGGGGATGCTTCACTGCAATCATTTTAAGTTTGAATCTTTTCTCCCTAGGGACCAAGATGGCATAGGGGAAAATATTTCTCTGGTTTGGTGGGATATTTTCATATTTCTTTTATATTTCTTCTAAGTAAATATCTTTTTGTAAGAGCTAATCATGGTTAGCTGTTGATGGTAAAGCTATAAATGACTGAGATGTTAACCACTGGGCTAATCAGTGATATAAAGGAGATATCTTTAACTGGCAATTGATACTGGGAAGAAGGCATTGATTGGCCTAAGAGTTTGAACAAATAGCATCAGAAAAATTATCTCAGACCTTCAAGCATACTCCCTAGACCCCTAAGAGAGAAATGTAGTTAGTTAGTGGGCATTCAACCCAGCAGTGTGAGGAAGAGTTGGGATAGGGACCTTCTAGAGTCTTTATAAAGGCCATAATAACTTCTTATACAATATGTCCTTAGATTTATGTAACACAGTTTATTTAGCCAGTCCCCAATCAATGGATATATACTTTGTTTTTAGTTTTTTCCTACTATAAAAAAGTCTATTATGACTCCTCTGGTGTATATAAAAGTCTTTGACCTACTTTGAGCTTAATAGCTGTCAAGGGGTAAGGAAATCTTAGTCACTTTTAAAACCTAATTCCAAATTGTTTTCCAAAATGATTGGAGCAATTCTTGGCTCCTCCAACAGTGTAGTAGTGTTCTTGTCTTTGTGCATATCCTTCAACACTGAATATTTCTAACTCTTTCCTTCTTTTTTTAATTTGCTAACAGAGAAGTAAAAGTTTCGGTTATACCAAATGCATTAATAATTTAGAGCATTATATAGGATTATTAAGAGTTTGCAATTTTTATTTTAAGAACAGTTTGTTTATATTCTTTGAACTCTTATCCATTACCACCTACTTTTTTTTAATTGAATATTTTCAACTCTTTCAAACATAGGCCAAACTTGATGTGCCACTTCTAGTGCCTGCCTTTTTAATTATTTCAGTTATTTATCAATTTTAGTGTTATCATCTATTCACAAATTGTGGTTTAGTTTGCAATTAATAAAAGTATCATAGAATGTTTGAGGGACCTAGGAAGGTAAGAGAGAGCTCACCTAGTTCCATCCCTTTGTTTTAGAGACAAAGAAATAGAAATTAAACGACATCGTACTTGCTATGATGGTGATGACGACAGTGATATTTACTGGCAAAGAAATCTAAGACTTCAACCTAGGTCTTCTTACTCCAATGCTTTTATCCACTATATTATGGGTCCCCTTTTCACAGGCTTACAGGATGAGAACAATTAGAATTGGAAAGAACCTTAGATGTAATTTAATTCAACAACAGCATTAAAAAACAAATGTCCAGAATGTTGAAGTGATTTGCTAAAGTTTTTGCAAGCTGTGACTAGCATAGATTGAAATCTAAGCCCTCTGTTAATGAATCTATTGTTCTAGAAGTCATCTTATGTCTTTTCAGAGATAAGAAAATGTCTAGTTCTCAGACTTACATATGAAAAATAGAAAGTCTTTTAAAAAAATGGCTTACATTCTAATTTCCTCTTTAGTTATTTTTCAGTTCTGTCTGACTCTTCATAACCTTCATAATTTTCTTCACAAAGATACTGGATCAGTTTGTCATTTTCTTCTATAGCTTATCTTACAGATAAAGAAACTGAGGCAAACATGATTAAGTGAGATGTTGATCACACAGTTACTAAGTATCTGAAGCTAGATTGGAACTCGGAAGCTAAGTCTTCCTGACACCAGGCAAAGCACTCTGTCCACTATGTCACCTACCTTCTACATTCTAATAGGAATGCAATTTTTCTAAAATGTAAATATTTCCTTTAAGACAAAATATAATATTTGCCAGAACTTCATAGTTGTGAGAATACAAGTCAAGCTATTTATTTCATTTTAGAAACTATACTCACATGCTATTCAAAATCCTATAAAAATGGGATTGCATAATATAATTATTCACCAAAGTTATTTCCAGTTTTAACATTCTAAGACTACCAGATTATGTTATCTAGTATACAGTTTTCCTAGTCATATGACTGAGATTCCCTAAGTAGGCTCAACTGAAGTTTAGATTACCATCATGCTTTTTCATATTTTTCCTTTTTTAAAAAATGTATTTATTTATTTTAATACATATTGCTTTACCAATCATGTTGGAAAAGAAAAATCAGAACAAAAGGGAAAAACCATGGAGTGGGAAAAAACAGAAAAAATAAATTAATATAGCACATGTTGATTTACATTTGATCTCTATAGTTCTTTTTCTGGATGCAGATGGCATTTTCTCTCCAAAGTCTACTGGGATTACTTTGGGTCACTGAATCACTGAGTAAAACCAAATATTTCATAGTTGATCATCATACATTCTTGTTATTATTATGTACCATGTATTCCTAGTTCTGCTTGTTTCACTCAGCACTAGTTTGTATAAATCTTTCCAGGGTTTTGGTCATCATTTTTTATAGATAAATGATGTTCCATTATCTTCATAATACAGATTATTCAACCATTCTACAACTGATGGACATCTCATATAATAATGCATTTTAAAGTAAAAATTAACTTTTAAAAAAATCAAGCATAATTTGAGTCATTCTCTATATATTTTAGAAATAGGCCTTTATCAGATCCTTTGCATGTAAAAATGTTTTCCCAGTTTATTGCTTCCCTTCTAATCTTGTCTGCATTAGTTTTGTTTGTACAAAAACTTTTTAAACTCAATATAATCAAAATTATCTATTTTGTGATCAATAATGATCTCTCTTCCTCTATTTTCTATATGTATTTTCTATCTTCCAGATGTATCAAAATCCAGTGGCAAGACAGAAGTCAAGATGTCAGGTGATGGCCCATGATGCACAGGATAGCCTTGTCATCTTTCATATTTGACCAAATTCTCATTCTTCAAGAGTACCGGATAAATTGTTTTCATTGGTCCATTCTGCCAGGGGAATGTTTACATGTTTCGGGTAGACACCCCCCTAACTTAGCAACAGGTTTGAAGTCTGCTGGTTACCCTCCACTGGTTGGGTCTGTCTGTTGAGATGGTCTGAGACGGTATGGACACTATGCTACAACTTCTTGGAGCCACAGGTAATGGCAGAGTGACAGATGGACAACAAAAGTGGGTGAGCAGCTATGAAAATACCTTACACCAGAGTTGCCAGTCTTCTTTCAAAATCCAATATATCTCTTAATTTTTATAGAAATGAAAAAAGATATAATTGAGTAACCTTACTCAACTTAAATTGCTCATTGTCACTATTGATTCTAACCCTGACTTTGTCTTAAGTTTGATTAAAACCACTTATTAACTATTTGTCATAGTTGGAAATCTCGAGGGATGGCTTTGCTTCTAACCTTGGGCCTTTCAGAACAATTGATATAAAAAGCCTGACTAGGATGGATGCTTTTAATCTGCTTTTGCTTTGCTCAGAACGCTCTATTAACCAGTTCTCTTCTTAGTCTTTGCATGAAATTTAAACTGGTTTTTTGATCCCATGAAGCTTCTGTTCCATGTTTGACAAAAGCAGAAAGAGGAAGGGGTTACTACCCTATATGTGTATATCTCCCATATAAATTCCTTGTGATGATCATTTTACAACTAGATGGAAAGAAGTTTGCTCTACCTGACAACTTTTCCTTCCTAACTCACTGTCCTTTGATGTCAGGTCTTGACATTATTATAAAAATTTTTCATTAATATAGCAATCCATTTTCCTACCACTTAAATCCAATTGAAATGCCTTTTCATAGCAGATCATTTCTCACAAACTATATGCCAATGAAGTACAAACTTTATTTTTTTTAAATTTACTCATCGTACTAAATACGAAGTAAGAAAAACCAATGAAAAAAAGAAAGACATAAAAGGAAAATATACAAAACAAAACAGAACAGAACATTGTCATGTCCCCAGAAGAACATCAGGGAGGATTCAAAATATATAACAATATACTTCCACTTCAAGAAAGCATATGTGATAACAGAAGAAATTATATTCTTGAGTGTCCATCTTTTCTTTCCTTCCTTGTTGGGTATTCTTTTGTTCTCCGCTGCTCATTTTATTCTTTTTTTCCCCTTTCATTCTCCCCCACATCACCCAAGCAGGCTACAGTTAAGCACATAAACACATATACACACACATGCACACATATACACATCAACATATATTTATATATATACAGATTATAAATATAAGTATATATAAATATTTATAAATAGATATATTATATATACACACATATATATGAACATACTCACACCTACATCCATATCTATATCTATACACATTCACACCCATCCACAGACCCATTCACATATACATATATTGATATACACAAATATATAGAACTACATGCATACATATCTACATATATTCATGTGTATATGTATATATACATATATATACATACACACACATATACACACACACACACACACACACACATTTACCCATATGAAGAGTATAAATTTCTCTCCAATTCTGTTTCTGTTTCTCTCTTCTTTTCTCTTTTATAGAATTCACATCTAGATCTAGAGGGCATCTCAAAGGCTATCTGGTCCAACTTCCTTAAGGAAACTGAAACCCAGGGAAGATAAATAACCCAAGAGTAAATCTCAGAAGTAGGTTTTGAACTCAGCTTCTTTGCCTCCAGAACCAGTGAGCTTTTTACAGTGCCAATGGTTTCATATGCCTCATCTTGTCTATGTATAATGAGAACTACGGGGAGATGCTCATCACTAGAAGGACTGTCCTTGGGCGATGCTTTTTTCAGCCAGGACAGTTCAAGAAAGGTTCAAATAACCAGGATCTCTGTCAGCAGAAGAAAGATTGCAGAGTCACATAATCTTTTTAACAATTTATTTTATTTTATTGTTAACTTATGAAATAAAACAAGTATTTTCATACATAGTATAATAAAATAATAAATATAATAATAAAAATGATGATTGCACATGGAACTGCAAATCTATCATGTACAACTTGCTATTCCTCTTAATTATATGATAAAATTATCATGAAAATTTCTTTTTTCCTTTTTTTCTCACCCCTTCTCATCCTAATGGCTATCATTAAACACACACACACAAAATCATTCGATATGTACTTCTATCATTTCTTTCTTTCTCTGCATGCAGATAACATCTTCCTTCACATATCCTTTGTAGTTTAATTTTGATATTTTTTATAGTCAAAATCACTTAGTCACACAAAGTTGTTCTTAAAACAATATTGCTGTTGTTGTATACAATGGTCTATTGGTTTTACTCATTTTGCTCTTTATTGGTTTATGCAGGTCTATCAATGTTTTGCAATTTAAGAATTGAAAGGATCTCAAAGACCATCTAGTGCAACCTAGTTCAGCTTGTACAGCCAACAAATAGTTATCTACTCTCTACTTGAAAATCTTCAAAAGGGTGAGAATTCACCAATTCTCAAAAAACTCATTCTCCTTTTGGGTATCTCTAATTATAGGATTTCTCCCCCTGACATTTTGCCTGAAGTTGTCTTTTTGTCACTCTACTCCCCCTTCCCAAATCCCTCAATATAGCAGCCCTTCAGATAACTTGAGGAGAGCCATCCTGTCTTCTCTGAGTCTTCTCTTTTCAGTTTCTTTAACTGACCCCCATATGGCAGACACTCACTTTTTTTTTGTCCTATTTGTCTACCTCTGGATATTCCAGTTTTTTAATGTCCTTCTTGAACCCTAACCCTAGAACTGGACCCCAGAGAGGTTTGATGGGGACAGAATACAGTAGAATTAGCCCACTTTCATTCCTGAAGGCTGGGTCTCTCTTACTGCAGTCCACGATGACATTATTCACACTGATGCAATCTTTCCAAGTTCAGAGTATCAATATTTCTTTAATAAGTCGTATAGTATTGTGTCTAGTATAACGGGTTCTTTCAGTTGTTCGTGAGTGGGCAGGTGGAGCTGTCAGTTACCTTGACTTTCCTACACCTTTGTGTGGGAGGAACTTCTTCTCCCTTGGGGTAAGACTTTCCCTCTAGCTCCTCCCTTGGCCCATTCCCTCTGGGATGGCGGCAGGTTTTCCTTTTCACCCAGGCCACAGGTAATTGGGGATGCTTGACTTGTTTAGCTAGTTTGCTTCCCACACTAGTCCTAATTCATTTTGATGCCCAGAGAAACCACAGTACATGTATTTTCTCTGCTCTGGGAAGTTGTTAAAATAAATCAATAACTTTCTCCTTTGGATATGAGCCCCTAGCCAAAAATCTCACTCTGGCAGATACAGCAATTTTAAATTTCTCTCATTCCAGGTCACTCCCAGTCACCTCTCAATGCTCTTTTCAAGCACTAGCACACGTATTTGAACATTTAGCCATGGTTTTTAATGGCATAAAGATTAAAGTTAACTTGGACAAAAGGAAATTCTGAAGACTAAGAGCTTAGCAATCCTCTGAGAGATTGCAAGGTTAATTTCTCTTCCCAGGAGCTACAGAAAAGTGGAGGAAGGGGAGAGCTTTGCTCTGTGGGCTAGAATGACCCCCTTATCACCAGTGGCAATTGCTCTGAACAACCACTTGCTTCAAAGTTGCATCATAGGACTCAACTATACTAGGAACATATTCTCAGACTCTTATTCTACATTCTCCTCCAATGCAGAGTCAGAAGATGATTTGTATTCATCCTTTCTGCGTAATGATCATGAAGCTCTGATGTTACTGTCCATTGCTTCTGTTCCTCTTCTAGCAACAAGATTTGTTTAATATCAAGCTCTTTGTTCCCTCTTTAATGGTGATGTTGGTGGTAGGGTGGGGCTCTATCGCCTTCCTCAAAATCAACCCAGCCAGACCAAAAGTCCCTGTGTCTCATCTACTCTGCCTCCCAGGGGTCACATATTTTGCTATCTTTGCAAAATTCTGAAGAATAATCCACTTCTGCAAAAATATATCTTGAGTCTCAAAAAACTCCAGTCTACAAAAATACATTTTGAGTATCAAAAAAAACCATAAAAACGAAAAATAATAAGAATAATTAAGCTAATATCCAAGGCAATTATCTCAGGGTGACATTTATGATAAATGTATGTTAACACATACAATACATTATTGTGTAATGTGTAAAACATTGACAGAAAACCTTAGGCACTTTATGTATAAATTTCATGCAGGACATAGTACATGTCACAGCAGTATAGGATATCCACAGAACACAAGTAAATAAGCATAATATCAAAGTAATAACAGCAATGTAAGGCTTATCTACTAGCTTTTCCCCTACTGCCTACATTAATACCCATATCTCCCTCATATTAAAAAAAACCTTACTTTATTTTTCTGTCTCTAGGAACTATTGTCCTGTCTCTTCTGCCATTTGAAGTTAATTCCATAAAAAAGTCTGACTATATAATCGGTGTCTCCAGTTTCTCTCTTTTCACTCCCTCCTTAATCTCTTCCAAGCTGGCTTTTGACGTTATTCCATGACACACTCTCTCTAAAGTTATATTTGAATGGTTTTAGGAAGATTCTGAAAATCACCTGGCGGGATAAGATACCAGACCCCGAAGTCCTTCCTTGAACTAAACTGCCAAGCATTCCAACCGTACTGCAGAGAGCACAAACTCCATTAGGCTGGCCACATTGCTCAAATGCCAAATGTACATTTGCCAAAAAGATTTTTTTGGGAGAATTCACACAGAGCAAATGCTCACGAGGTGGTCAGAAAAAGCAATACAAGAACATTTTCAAGGTCTCTCTTAGGAACTTTAGAATTGATTGTTTCATGGGAAACGCTGGCACAGGATGGCCCAGCTTGGAGGGTCCCCATCAGAGAAGGTACTGCGCTCTATGAGCAAAGCAGAAGTGAATTAACTCAGAAGAAGTGCTAGATGTGCAACCTTAAGGAAGGTCCCCAAATGTTATCGGGACCCTTTGTGTCTGACTTACGGCAGAGCATTCTGGGCTTGTGTGGGTCTGCTCAGCCGCAGCTGGACACGCTGTAACTCAGCTCTAACATAGCAATGTGATATTGGAACTCTTTGAGAACCAAAGACAGCACCATCACTACCATCCCTAAAGTTACCAATGATCTCTTAGTGATAAATTCAGTGACTTTTTCTCCTTCATTTTCTCCCTAATTGATACTTGTCTTTGCTCTTATTTATTTATTTTTTTTGGCACACCGCTTTTTCCTGATTCTCCTTCTATCCAACAACGTTTTTTTTCAGTTTCCTTTGCTGGACCCTCAATCAGCTCTTGCCTTCTAACTATAGTTGTCTCTCAGGGTTCTGTCTTCTCTTCTCCCTTTAACTATTTCATTTGTTCTCATCAACTTCCCTGGATTTAATCACTATTATTACACTGATGATTACCAAATCTACCTATCCTGCCCCAAACTCTCAGCTTAATGTCCAACTGCCTTTTAGATATCTTTGGATATGTAGTAGACATCTTGATGGAATTCATTTTCTTTCCCTTAAACCCTCCACTGTTCCTACTTTCTGTATTATTGTAGAAGACACCATCATCCTCCCAGTCCTACAGGCTTAGGAGTCATTCTGGAAAACTTAGCATCTCTTCTTTCCATAGCCAATGTTTTTGCCAAGGCCTATCCATTTCACCTTTGCGACATCTCCCAAATTCATCCCCTTCTTTCCTCTGACACTGTCATGACTGGTGTAGCCCCTCATCACTTCACATACAGACTTGTAATATTGCCTGCTAGTGGGTCCCCCACTCCAATCTATTCTCCATTCTGTCACTAAAATAATTTTCCTAAATAAAATGATATTTTACTATTATTTTAATAATGATAATAATATCTGGCCATGTCACTACCTACTCAATAAACTCCAGTGACTTTCTATTGCCTCCAGAATAAGACACAATGGGTTCTGCTTGGCATTCAAAGCTTTTCATAATCCAGCCCTCTCCTATCTTTCCAATCATCTTACACCTCACAACCCAACATGAACTCTTTGATCCAGTGATACTGGCTTGCTTCTTGTTCCTCAAACAAGACAGTGTATTTTCTCTGTTGGTTACCCATTCATTGTTGGAAGACTCTCTGTCCCCTGCTCTGACTAGTGACCTTCTTTACTTTTTTTAAAGTGAGAACTAAAATGCCATTTTGTACAGGGAACCTTCCCCAACCTCTTTTAATCTCAGCATTTTTCTTTTTTTTCATTATTTCTTATTTATCCTGAACATAGCTTACATTATGTATGTGCTGAACCATTTAATAGCACCAAGGAGTTTGCTAACAACGTCCTTCTTTTCTGTGTCTTCGGTAGTTATGGCTACAGCATAATTGCCAAGGTGTATTTTCATGAAAATTGTTTCCCAGAATATTGATTGACTGTATTACACTTCCAGGGCTCTTGGCTTAACATCAGTGGAAACCGGTCAGTAGTTGGTGGGGATGGTAATGTTGAGGAAGGGAGGTCTCTCTTCCATAGTGATTTCTCTTATCAGGAATGCTTTAGGATGATGGCAGCACAAGTGGTCTGTAGACACCCAAAAGGTTTAGAGTTTTGAGCTATTTCCATGATGGTTGAAGGGCAAGTCTGACTTGCCTAACACCTCTCTCTCCCTCTGGGTACCTTGCTGCTTCAGGTAGGCTGGCTCACCTGCCTTCTCATTAGCAGTTGTTTCTGTCAGGAAGATGAGTTCACTTGTTGCCTTAGGCACTAACTGTGGGACTCTGGGCAAATTACTCTTTGCTTTCAGATCCATCATCATAAGAATAAGGACATGGATGCAACAAAAGCTACTGGGTAGATCCCTTGAACTCCAGAATTCTGAGCTGCCATGGGCTTTCCCAGTTGGCTTTCTGGGTGTCTGAACTAAGTTTAGTTAATATCTTAAGCTCCTGGGATTGGGTGAGGGGGAATAGGCAGCATTTCAGTTGCATGTTATGGGAAGACCTAATTAAAAAAAAATAAGGGGATTGGACTCAGTGGCTTTTAAGGTCTCTCTTCTAGCTCTAAATTTATAATCCTATGATCTTCTTAAAAGCCATTTCAAGTGGGAAGGAGCTGAATCCCAGAAGTGTCTGAGCCTCTCAGCTCTTGCCAGCTTCTATAAGAAGGGTTACTCTTGTTTTAAAGAGTGATCCCTTTTGTAAATCTTTAATATAAACAAAAAATATGCCTTTAAAAATGCACTATACTCATTTACCATCACCTATACTTTTATAAGCATAGCATCTTCATGTAGAGATTGACATCTTGGTATATTTCTAATTTTCACTTGGCTCCACTGCCAACAAGCACACAAGAATAGTTCCCATTCATTTGCTGATTTTCACCAAGTTGAGTGCTAATATATATCATTTTAAGAAATGATATATCATGTGGATAATGCTTTAACAGAAAACATAGTTTTTTAGCTGCTTGACTTTGCAGTGATTATGTAGATATGTTTCAAATGACCTACTACATGGAGCTTGGCTCTGTGATTTTTGGGCAATTTCCAAATATTACCACCAGTGGTTTTTAAACAAATTTAATGGGTATTTTACAAACTTGAATATAGGAAGATATGTTTCCTGTAACTATTAGATTGTTGTCCAAAAAGAAATAGAATTTATTTTAATCTTCAAATTAGATGATAAAGAATTCAGGGGTCCTCAAACTACGGCCAGTGGGCCAGATGTGGCAGCTGAGGACGGTTATCCCCCTCACCCAGGGCTATGAAGTTTCTTTATTTAAAGGCCCACCAAAGTTTTTGTTTTTACTATAGTTCGGCCCTCCAGCAGTCTGAGGGACAGTGAACTGGCCCCCTGTTTGAGGACCCCTGAAAAGATGATGAAAACTTCATTTACGATTGCTAAATTTTTATTAAGAAAAGGAAAGATAATTAAGCCACAACCTATATAATTATGTAACACTGGGTACTATCTGGCCAAGCATAGTTTAGAATAAATTGATCCACCCATGAACAAGCATTTATTGAGCACCAATTATGTGCTCACAATCTCTAGGTTCTGGGAATACAAAGTGAAAAAAAACACAAACCCAAAACAAAACTTTTCAGATATCACATGGAACTGAGATAAGGAGAAAGAACATCCCACTATCTAAACAATGACTATCTAGGTCTAATCTGAAGCTGTGAGATGTGGTGACCTGCTGCAGTCCCTAAGAACATAGGGGCTGGTGACTTGCAGAAGGCCCCGTTTGGGGACACAGGGGCTGGTGACCCGCAAGCATTTCTGTCCCTTCCATGTCATTGCAGTTTGCCCTGGATTCATTGCTCTGGAATTTCCTTGCTTCTCAATAGAGGAAACTAGACTCCTTAATTTTAACATTCATTGGCTCTTCATCCTTACCCACCCAGTCTATTTTTGGGAAAGCTGCTACTTATAGATTTGCTAATTATAGAGATGGTTATGGACTCAAAGGCTATGGGTTCTCCTCAGCAAAATGGAAAGTTAAAAAGATACCCAATGCATAGACATGAATCAGGCACAGAACAGTTCTTTTTATTCCCACACAGAGAGGATGATAGCTGTAGAGGTGACAGTGTACCTTACAGGAATGTAGAATTTAATTCAGTAATTTAGTACAGTCAGCTGGGAGGCTAATGCATGAGCCTTGCTGGAGCACAAGCAGTGTCGCCAAGGCTGTTAGGCTCACATTTCATCTCTGCCCTGGAATTTCCAATTGAACAGGCAAGAGGGAGGCTCTGGTGGTCTCTTTCTCCTGGCAGTGCTTTTACTTTAGGCCTGTGTGCCTTAGTCACAGTCTGATAGTCTCCTGGTTCCAAATGGCTCCTGCTACTAAGGTGCTGGGGAAGGAGGGAGGATACCAGCTGCCTTTCCAGATTTCACATGGTCTTTGGCAAAGGAGAGGAGACACAAGTGGAGGGGGGCTTCATCCCCGGCAGGACATGTACTACAAGTCTGGGGCCAGGATGGGACGGGCAGGAGGCCCTCTCCCATAAGATTTCCTGGACAGCCCGGATGTGCCGTCCTTCCATGGGAAGAAAAATGTGACTGTGTTTCCTCTTTCAAAAAATTTGGACTCAGGAGTCAATTAAAAGACTTCCTCTCATCACATGTACAAACCTCTAAGTCATTACAGCCACAGGGTAATATTTGGAAGCTACTTGTACATACTCTGCAGGGGTTTGGAAGGAGATCCATGGCCTTGGCTGGAATTCTGACAGAACCGAAGGTGTATATGAGTGCCATTGGGAGATGCTAGTCATGGGGCACAGTCTGTGTACAGTCATGGAAGTCTTCCTTCCTTCCTTCCTTCCTTCCTTCTTTCCTTCCTTCCTTCCTTCCTTCCTTCCTTCCTCCCTTTCTCCTCCCTTCCTTCCTCCCTCTCTTCCTCCCTCCCTTCCTCTCTCCTTCCTTCCTCCTTCCTTCCTTCCTTCCTCCTTCCTTCTTTCCTTCTTCCTTCCTTCCTTCCTTCCTTCCTTCCTTCCTTCCTTCCTTCTTCATTCCTCCCTTTCTCCCTCCTTCCTTCCTCCTCTCTTCTTTCCTTCCTTCCTCCTTCCTTCCTCTCCTTCCTTCCTTCCTTCCTTCTTTCCTTCCTTCTTCTTTCCTTCCTCCTTCCTTCTTTCCTTCCTTCCTTCTTTTCTTCCTTCCTTCCTTCCTTCCTTCCTTCATTCCTCCCTTTCTCCCTCCCTCCCTTCCTCCCTCTCTTCTTTCCTTCCTTCCTTCCTTCCTTCCTTCCTTCCTTCCTTCTTCCTTCCTTCTTTCCTTCCTTCCTTCCTTCCTTCCTGCATTCCTCCCTTTCTCCCTCCTTCCTTCCTCTCTCTCTTCTTTCCTTCCTTCCTCCTTCCCTTCTTTCCTTCTTTCCTTCCTTCCTTCCTTCCTTTATCCTGTTTTTCCTTTCTTTCTCTCTCCTTTCCTCCTTTCCTCCCTGCCTTCCTCTCTTCCTTCATTCTTTCATTCTTTTGTTCATTCATTCCTTCCTTCCTTCCTTCTTTCCCCCTCTTCCTCCCTTCCTCCCTTCGTTCCTTTCTTCCTTCTTTCCTTTCCCCTCCTCTTTCTCCCTGCCTCCCTCCTTCCTTCCTTCCTTCTCTCTTTTTCTGACATTCCTTTAGTGATTTTTAGTGAAATCCATTTTCTCTCTCTCGTCTCCCTGTCAGAATTCAGATGCCATTTCAAAGCGCTAAGATTGTTTGTTTATTTGTTTGATAGTCTGTGTCAAATGCTTTGTTGAAATCTGTCTAGGTTAGTACTACCCAGTTCTGTGAATTGTTAAAGACTCATGTTTGAATTCAGCAAAATGAGGACTAGTATAGTCTAACTATACCAGTATAGTCTAACGCAGGGGTCCTCAAACTATGGCCGCCAGATGTGGCAGCTGAGGACGTTTATCCCCCTCACCCAGGGCTATGAAGTTTCTTTATTTAAAGGCCCACAAAACAAAGTTTTTGTTTTTACTATAGTCCGGCCCTCCAACGATCTGAGGGACAGAGAACTGGCCCCCTATTTTAAAAGTTTGAGGACCCCTCTAAGGGGAAAAAAATCAGAATATGTTTATTATTTAACAATTTAGTAGAGATTTCATTCAGAGTTTCATTATGGTTCAGAGAGACAATCCAAAGATAGAGATTTTTGAGTCCAAGGACCTACGCTGAATTGCTGATTCAGTGATTCTCAATCTGGATCTTACTTTCTCATTTACAAAATGCAGAAGTTGGAGAAGAGCCTCAATATCCCCTTCCATAAGTCTATGACTTATAAACTTTTTAGTCTTTTGTGGATAACTTCAATAACATAGAAAAATGTTCCAAATAAATGTCCCACTCATTTTTCTGTATTCAGACTTTGTGTGTATATAATTTCAAAGATTATTGAAAAATGATTATAACATTAATTAATAATGATGCAATGATGTGGAAATACAAAACATTGATAACACAACGAACATTAAAACAATTTCATTGACTGCCTTTGCTCCTCTCCTAACTTGGCTTGGCTCCTGACTCTCTAAATATTAGTGCTATGGCTCAGCTACCTTATTGGTCTGGAAAGATCCTTCTTCCCCTCTCCTTGCATTGATGCGATTTCCTCTCACAACTTCCATTTTGAGGAAGAGCATATACCAGTCATCCTTCACTCTTTCCTTTTCTCCCCTTCAGACTTTCACCAAGTTACTTGTGCCCACTCCCACTAACCCCTATTTTCCAGCTCATTTTGATGTGTTGTCTTCCCCATTAGAATTTGAGCTCCCTGAGAGCAGAGCACGGTCTTTATTTTTCTTGTATTTGTATCCCCAAATTTAGCAGAGTTCTTGGCACATAGTTAAGTGCTTAATAAATTTTGGATGACTTAACTTGATCCATTCTCTATTTATCATCTCCAATTATACTCCACTCAAATGCTAGCTTATCTCTGTAGTAGTTACTTGACCTTAGTGCCAATTTTAGTAATTATCTTTATTAAGCTTGGGTGCTTACATAATTAAGAATGGATGAATACTAATTGTAAGGAGGAGGAAGGAAGAGGAACTAGATGATTTCTTATAGCATCTTGCTCTTGTACAAGTGCTTGGGTGGAGTCCATTGTTCTTGTTTGTCCTTAGTTCTGGGAGAGGACCATGACATCGAGGAGGTGAATCCATGACATGTATGTAAATTGGATTTACCTGAGGCAGGGCTGTGCAAGGTCACCTGCCTCACTCATTTTCCCCTCCAGAGCCATCTGGGTCCAGTGGCCAGATATAGATCAAGACAACTGGAGATGGCCCTGGATGCAGTGGGACACCTTGACCTTTGTCAGCTTAGATTCCTTACCTAATTTTAATCAGTGAATGGGTGATTATATCAGTCAAACTAAGTACAATTGTGTCAAGTGCATTAAGTTCAGGAATTGGATATAAATTTTGACTGACACTTAGCTGTGGGATTTGGGGCAAGTTGTTTTTGACTCCACATCTTAGTTTCTTCTTCTGTATAATAAAGATGATTCCTTCACTGCTTCTTCCCAGCATCCTGGTGAACAAAATTCTTTATAACTATCATGTATAGGAGCTAGAGCTATCATTTTCTGGGAACTCCTCTGAGAGGAGACTCCCTCCATCTCTGCAGGTTAGCACCTTCTCTGTGATTTACAGTCTTAGAGAGTTGAAAGCCTTGGGAGATTAAGCAACTGGCACCGTGTCACAGAGATGGGACATATCAGAGGAGAGATGTTATCTACACCAAGCCATTCCTCAGAAACCACAAAATGCTGTATCGGTGTGAAGGATTTTGTTTTGTTTCTTGTAGTTTTCTTTTAACTGAGCAAAACTCAAGTGCTGATTAACTTTATCAGTCCACTAATAATTAGCACTGTGGAGCCATGATAGTAATGCCATTGGAGTCTATCTGGGGGACTCTCTAATTTGTAAGGCAATCTTATAAAGAGCCCATTGAATATTTCAGTAAATAAACCTCCTTAACTAGAGTCTGAAGAGATCTGTCTTATCCTCAATTTCACTCTGAAACAATAATGTTTTAGTCTCTAATATAACAATTTACTCAATAGGATTCTAGTAACTTGTCCTTTCCGCCCCTAGGGAATATCAATCATCCTACTGATTTCTATAACTTTTTTTAAAAAAGACTAGCAAATGGTCCTAAGTGTTAAATTACATCTCAAAATATAGTACTCATATAAACATAGGATCTGATACAGAATAAATATTTAATAAATGTCAATTGAATCGAAACGACTATAAGGTGCTTTAACATGAATTTTTCCATTTGCTCTTCTCTGTAATCTTGTGTCTAAATATGCCATGCAAATTGATTGACATTTTACAGATAAGGAAACTGAGGCTTAGAAAGATTAAGGTCAATCGACAAATTAATAGTAGAACAGGAACTAAAGGGGGAAGGGAATAAACATTTATATAGTTGGTTGATTGTTGTCCTTCATTCACAAAGAGAACCAAAATAATATTATTATGTGGAACTGATTGGTGAATGGACCCCCAAATTATCTAGTATCTGGATGGATCTTCCATTACTTTAATAGTATTTTATTTTTCCTAATAGTTTTCAACATTTACCTTTACAAAAACTTGCTTCCAATTTTCTCCCTCCCTCTTTTTCTTCCTCCTCCTGCTCTAAGACAGCAAGCAATCTGATGTTGATTAAACATATGCAATTCTTCCAAACATATTTCCAAAGTGCTCATGCTGTGCAAGAAAAATCAGGTCAAAAAGGCAAAAAAAAAAAACCCCAAAAAAAAAACAGAAAAAAAAAGCCAAGCAAACAAGCAACTACAATAACAAAGGTGAAAATAACTGTGCTTTGATTCACATTCAGTCTCCACACTTCTCTCTCTGGATGTAGATGATCCTTTCCATCACAAATTTATTGAAATTGCCTTGAATCACCTCATTGTTGAAAAAAGCTGAGTCCATCACAGTTGATCACATAATCTTGTTGTTACTGTATATAATTTCTATTGGTTCTGCTCACTTCACGTTTATGGAAGGTCTTTCCAGGCTTTTCTGAAATCAGCCTATTTGGATGCTATTATTATTACTATTTATATTGAGGCAGTCAGAGGCGAAGTGATTTGCCAAGGATCAGGTAGCTAACAAGTATCTGGAGGCCAGACTTGAACTCTGGTCTTCTAGACAGGTCCAGTGCTTAATACACTGTACCAACCATTTACCTGTTATATAAGACTTTCTATATGGCAATGGTGGCAGCTATATAATAAGCTGGTGAGCAGGCTGTCAGTCACCATTATGGCACTTATAATAGATATTTTTGTGAGCTGGATTCAATAGTATACTGAAACTGGCTCATATTGGCTGATTCTTAAATCTTCAGGAATTTTTCAAGCTAAACATAGCCAATTTAAACATAATGTTCAATTCAAATGAATTTTTCTCCTGGTAATGTTTATCTTGTCAAACACAGCAGAGTATATTTTCAAATCTCCTTTAAATGATTGTAACTTTTAAAAATGAATATTTGAAAGCAAACTAAATTGCATTTTGTTCTTATGGTGTTAATACAATGTTGGAAGAAAGTCTGGTGTAGAAAAATTTCTTAAAGTAATCATTTAAATCATGATTGCACTTTTACCTCATGACTCAATATGTAAAATAAAATAAATTAATCATTTAAAATAATTTTGGATACATTTTATTCTATTTATCACCTATCTAACAAAAATCAGACCGAGGCAGAAACTATAGCTAAACAACTTGAAACTGAAATTATTAAAATTGGTCAAGCCTTGCGACGTCATGTAGTATATTAGGAGCTGCCATTGTTACATGTTTTGCCTATATTTTGTATGACTTTTTCTTATTCTGGTTTGGCAAAGAAACTAACTGACTTTTTTTTTTGCAAGCCTTTGCTTTACTGATTGATATTCTTGAAGAATTTTCATTACTTTCAACTGCATTGCAGTCAAGATCAACTAACATTCAGAAAACGCAAAAAATTAATCAAGCACACCATAAGAGCTTTGACAAATTTAAAGATTGACACTGGAAAGCATGAATCTCAAGTTCAAGATCTGATTAATTCAGAGAAGTTTAAAGACTCTCTATTTAATAAAATAATAAATTTAATGCTTCTCCTAGGAATATATCCCTCAGAATACAATACAACACATGAACTTATATTTTTTTTTTGTGGGACATAAGCAATGATGAAAGAATTTAAATTATTTTAATGTATTAAAATCACTTTCTTGGCTTAAAAAGAATTAATTTTACTGTGGATTGATGGTGAAAAATTATCAACTAAGTGAAATTTTTAAGACATGAAACTGACTTGAACTTTTGGAGGGATTTAAAATAATGTACATTCAAACCATGTTCCTGCCATAACACACAGACACACACATACATAACAAAAACAACTAAGCAATAGTTCTAAAGATTAAAGAGATTTCAGTTTAATGAGTATAATTTGTGAGAAATGAATATAAAATGAGTATAAATTGTGAGAAATAGTTTAACAATAGGCCACATCAGATTTAATGACAATATATTTATTGGGGAAAGAGCCAGTGATTGGGAAACAACTCCATTTGTCCTATCCTCCTTTGTGGTGAAGACTCTGTTACTTTCTCCTTCTGAGGTTCATTGGCTTTATCTCTTTTGTCTATAATTTCAGATTTACAAGGATGAGTCTATTGGAAAAAGTCAACTCCTCTTTTATTGCCAAAGTCAGAGCAAAACTCCCTTTAGAGGTTCCAGGGAGGAAGGATAAAGGAACAAACATTTATTAAGCACCTATTCAAAACACTTTATAAATATTATAGAGAGGAAATAGCTGGAAATTTATGCCCATACCAGGTAGTAACCATCTCTAGCATAGGGGTCTCCTTAGGAATACCTATAGTAGATATTGTCACAACAATTTAAACTAAATAGGATGAGATGGAATTTGATGATGATTTCAAAGGAGACTTAGAATTTTAGAAGATAGAGTTGGGTAAAAGAATAAAGGGCAGCCTGGAAGAAGTAATGGTATGAGTCAGAGTACAGAGTCAGAAGAGTGAAAGGTATGAGGTAATATCTAATAGTTCAGTTTGCCTAGATACAGGCACATGATTATTGGCATAAAAGCTGGCAAAGTCAAGAATTTTTTGATGAGGTATTTAAGAATAATTCTGTAGCTTCATGTTTTTTGAACTGTGTTCTTACAGTATTCTTGGGCTCCCCAAAAAATGTCCAAGGCAGCCCATGAAGAGAAATAAAAACAGTTGATAAGCACATGTAGTAAAATTATCCATTTTGCTGCCTCTATTGGTCACACACAATGAATATGGTTGGAAATCAATCAGAGTGAGATAAAAAATTTGATCACTAAGCATAAAATATTCTCAGTATGTAGCTGACTGATGATTTGTGTTATTAAAGTACAGATAATATAGTCAGTGTGACTGAGGGAGTAGATAGTGTTGGATTTGGATTCTCAGAGATCTATATTCAAATCTTGGCTCAGATGTTCACTTTTACTAAGTGGCACTGGGCACTTAATTCCCTAATCTGTAAAATGGTGATTAAAAATAATACCTACTATGGGGTTGTTGGGAAGATCAAATGAGAGCATATATTTAAGGGAGCTTTGCAACCTTAAATAATTTACATATAAATAGTTATACATAAGTATCTTATATATACATTTTTATATGTAAATATATAAAAGCTGTTATTATTATTGTTTTTGTTGTTTTGTATACATCTACTTTGTTTTTTCACATAAAATGTTTTGTTAGATATTTCTCTATGATTATTAGGGTAAAGTTGAAAACTGAAAGAAACAAGAAAACAAATAACTGAACCCTAAATGATAAAGGAAATATCTATGCATATAATTTTAAAACTAAAGAAATGCAAAGCTAGTGTTAATTATCTCTGATCTTAGCTTTCTTCCAGGGATCCTGGTGTGTGGAATGTGTTTCTCAAGTATTAAAAAGTAATCCTAGTTCCAACAAAAATTTGAAAGGTGTGGGAAGGAACTGAACATTTAATTATCTACTATGTACCAGGTACTGTGCTAAATACTTAAAAAATATTATTTCATTTGTTACTTACAAAAAATTATAAGAGGTTGGGGTTCTTATTGTCTTTATTTTTTAGATGAGGAAACAGAGGCAGACCAAGGTTAAGTGATTTCTCAGCTACTAAATGTCTGAGACAGGATTTGAACTCATATCTTCCAGGTTCATACTCTATCTAATATACCATCTAGCTGCCAAAGGGCAATGGAAAACAAAGCATATTGAACTTAAATGTTGATTTAATATTAATATTAGTGTTTTTTATTAACTTCTTTATAAGCACAAATTTGAGATTACCTGTCTTACTGGTCAAGTAAATATAAGGAGAGAAAATGAAGATAGTAGCAAAAAAAAAAATTAGGATTGATTAGGATTTCTACCAATTATTCAAAGAACTAAAATGGGAATTTTTGATTTCCTTTTATTCCTCTCACAATTTTTTACTATGGAAAGCCTATCTTCTTTTAATATTAACCTTACCTCACTAAAGATGTGAAAATTTGTTTAAAGCTTTAAACATTCGATTCCTTAGATAAGAAGTCAGAGGAAGAATCTCAACTGTTATTTACTCTTTCCCCTCAACTAGCCTATTTGTGTACCCTTTAAATGTAATTTAATCTGTAACCTACTTTAGTTTACTTCTAAAGTTCAACTGTATTTAGTACTCTATAAGACTATGACTGTGTTTAACTAAATTTGTTCAACTTTTATGACATTGAGGATGCCTGGGATTGTGGATTTAGCTTTCCTTTAACTTTTATGACTTAAGAGGCATGCACAAGATTATAGTATGTAAAATAATTATTTCTGTCACTTTGACATGATTTTGCTTATAAAAGAATGTTAGAATCATAATTATTGTTCAGATTTATTATTTTCTTTGAACCCTGAACCTATGCTTGGCCATAATAATAAAACTTAGGTTTTACCTCTATAATTTCTTTGTTCTATTAAATATATTTTGTGTTCTAGTGAATATATTTTGGTAGTAGTTACCCAAATTAACCCAATATTACATCAACTATTTTTAGCATCCTACCAATTTCTTTCTACTAAAAAACTAGTCTTGATACCCAAACCAGTGGGAGATAAAGCAGAGAAAGAAAATTTAGACACAAAAAAGATACAGCAAGCAGGCTATTATTATTATTAACAACAATATTTTAGATGTTGTTATTATTATTATTATTATTAAACATTCTGGTATGTTCTACCTATGACCAGGCTAGGTTTATATCAAGAATGCTGGGTCAATTTAATATAAGGATGACAATAAATATAATAAATCATGTTATTATGATAAATAATAAATCATGATTATATCAATGGTGCTGAAAAGGCCTTTTGACAATCTAGCACCTATTTCTATTATAAGTGCTAAAACAGCATAGGAATAAAGTTCTATTTATATAGATATTTACTATATTAAGAAAAGTTCTATTTTCTTAATATAGTAAATATCTATATAAATTAAAGAACAAAAACTATAAGTAATGGAGAAAAATTAGAGGCATTTCTAATACGATCAGGGATAAAATATAAAATACATAAAATGATGTCCATTATCATTACTGCAATTTAACATAATACCAGAAATTCTAGCTGTAGCAATAAGACAAGAAAGAGAATTTGAGGGAACAAGAAGAAATAAAGAAAAGGAAACATCATAGTTTACAGATATGATGAAAACTCTAAATTGACAACTAAATTGAAACATTGAATAAATTCCACAAAGTTGATGGATATAAAATAAAGTAATATAAATCATTAGCATTTCTGTATGTTAAAAATAAAACCCAACAGATAGAGCTAAAATGGGAAATTCTACTCAAAATGACTATAGATGCTATAAATAATTTGGGAGGTTATCTACCACAATGTACTTAGGAGCTATAAGATTACAAATGTAAAATATTCTTTGCTTAGATAAAGACATACTTAAATAATTGGAGAAACATTGTCTATAGGTAGATTGAGCCAATATAGTAAAAATGACAATACTACTTAAGTTAATTTACTGGTTCAGTACTGTGCTAAATTACTAAGTGGATATTTTATAGAACTAGGGAAAAAAATGATAATGATTTCATTTAGAGGAACAAAGATCAAAGATCTCAAGGGTAATAATGAAAAAATAATGGGAAGAAAAGAAGTCTTTTAGTACAAGATCTTAAACCGTATCATAAATCTTTAAAATGATTTAGTCTTGGTTAGAAAGAGAAAATTTAATGATCAGTAGAATGGATTAGGTACACAAATACAGAAGTAACCAAAAAGGATAGCAGAGTGTTTGATACACATATAAACTGGGAGAAGGACTCATTATTTGATAGGAAAACTGGTTATCATTTTGGCAGAAATAAGGTTTAAACCAACACCTGATATTATATACCAACATAAGTTCTAAATGGATATGTGAGCAAGATATAAAAGTTTCTAAGTAAATTAAAGGAGAAAGGAAACAATTGCTCTTCAGATCTATTAATAAGGAAAGATTTCCTGAGTAAATAAGTGATAAACAGAATCAGGTAAGTAAAATGGATAATTCTGATGATTAAAAAATATTCAAAGTTTTTGCACAAATCTAAGCACTAAAAATTAGAAAGGAATTGATAGGTGGTAAAAATAATTTTCTTTTTGCAGTAAAAATTTTTTTATAAATGTGTCATAGCCAAAATATATAAGAAATTGATTCAAGTTTATAAAAGAGTTATTTTCCAATAATCAAAGGATATGATAGTTTTCAAAGAAATAAATCTAAACTCTTAAAAACCACATGAGAAAAATGCTCTAAATCATAAAATTAGAGAAATATACACTAAAATCACTTCAAGCATCTTCCTGACATCCATCAAACTGACAAATATGATAAATGACTATAATGACAAATATTAGGGATATCATAGGAAAATAGATACATGAGTGCATTGTTGGTAAAGCTATGAATTGGTTCAGACATTCTGGAAAGTAACTTATTGCCATGATCCAAAGGTTGCTAAACAGTTTATATACCCTTTGATCCAGTGATACCTCAATAAGGCTTAAAATTCAAAGAGATAAAACAAAAAGGAAAAAAGAATAATACGTACAAGTGTATATATATATATATATATTTAGAGAGAGAGAGAGAGAGAGAGAGAGAGAGAGAGAGAGAGAGAGAGAGAGAAGCTCTTTTTGTAATAGCCAATCATTGATAAGGGACTAACTTCCTGTGGGGGATGGCTAAACAAATTTTGGTATACAAATGTAGTGGAAAATTATTGTGCTGTAAGAAATGATGAAATGGACAATTTCAAAGAAAATTGAAAAGAGCTCTATGATGCAAAGACAAGTGACTAAAAACACAAGATTATGTCTCTTTTCTGAGAACCAGTCCATTTAAATAGAGAGAAGATCACTAGACTGGCCAGAAGTAAGAGAATAATGTATGTAATGACAACAGCATTGCTGAGAAAAGAAACTGCAAGATTTCAGAACTTTGATCAATGTAGGAGTTCAAAAAAATGAAGATAAAAAAAGTAATAATTTTCTGCCCAAGAAGGTGATCAATTTATATGTAGAGCAAGACACACCCTTTTGGGGATGGGAGAATTTGTTTTTCTGGACTATGCATATTTACGATGAAAGTTTTTTTCTTTTTAATTTTCTTTTTTCTTTTGTTCAAAGTTTTAGGATAGGGAAATCCTAGAAGGAATAGATTATACTTAAAAAAATAAATAAATTTATTTAAAATATTTTAAAAATTAGATATATCTATTTGGATAAATGCATTTCCATTTGTAGATTGGATTCTTTTATTTTAATGTTTTTATATTTTGTGTTTATGTTTACTGTTTGCTAATGAAATTTAACTTCATTGTGTTCCACAGACTTCAGAGGAGCCTTGTGGCTGGGAAGCAGAAGAGGAAAGATGGAGTTCAATGGCAAAAACAACAAATAAAAAAAAAAAACCACTACAAAATCATTAAAACTTAATAGATAATTGAATCTCTATCTGTAGATTGATTTCTGTTTTCTTTATCTACATTAGGCCAGGGCCATAATATGCTGACTGTCAATTAAATGTTTTCAACTCATATCTGGCAAATTGGCCAAGATGAAAAAAGATAGCAAAAAAATTTCATTGGATTTTGTGGAGATAGGTGCATTAATATCTATCCTGGAACTATAAACAAAGTAGAAACCCATTTTTTGGGGAAAGTTGAATATAATGAAGGACATGAATGTAATACAAGCTTATTGTGTTTTAAGAAATGATTATGATGAATACAGTGAAGCTTGGGAATCCCCATATGGACTGATGTAAAAGCAGAACCAGGAAAACAATATGCACAATGACAGAATCAATGTAAATGGAAAGAATAACAACAATGCAATAGAGACTGCATGCTGAGAAATAATAATATTCAAGCATGGCTCCAAAGAAGAGATAGAAGACTTCTGTTTCTTTGGAAAGGTGAAAGACCATATATTTGGAACATTGTATATGATATCAGACTTTTCTGATATGCTTGTAAGTTTTTTGGAATTTTTAAAGTTCTTTTTAAAAAGGGGTGACTCTCTGGGACAGGATAGAAGAAGGCATATAGTGGAAAACTAAATGATGTAAAAAGCAATTTTTATCAATAAAATTTTATTTTAAAAAAGAGCCATTGTTTTTTTCTCCTCCTGGTCAGGTCATACTGGACAATTTCATTCCACTTTTTGATGGGCTTACTAGACTGACAGGTCAGGAAAAGATACAGACATTGTATAGGATTGTATATAGATTTCAGCAAAATTTTAAAATACATCTCATGCTATCTTTCTGGTAAAATAGAGAGATATGTAGGCCAAATGAGACTACAGCTAGTTATTCAGAAATGATTAAATGATGAAACACAAAAAGTAATTATCAATGAGTTAATATCAGCTTAGAAAGAGGTCCCTAAAGACCCTATGTTGTTTATCATTTCTGTCAATGACTTGGATAACGTCTTCAAAAATTTGCTTTTTCAGCTTTATAGGTTATGTGTAGCTTGGAGCATTGACTAATACACTGGATCCAAAAATATCCTGACAGACTAGAATGATGGACTGAATGAAGTGAAATAATATTTACATAGGGATTTGTGTAAATTTTTTCTGTAAACTTCTGATTCTGAATCACAGTCATAGTTTGGAAGTGATTCCCAGCGGAGTGAAAATTCTGCCATGCAACAGGATTGTACAATGATCAATTCTGATAGATGTGGTTCTTTTCAAAAATGAGATGATTCAGGACAGTTCCAATGATCTTGTGATGAAGAGAGCCATCTACACCCAGAGAGTGAGAAGTGAATATGGATACCACATAGCATTTTCACTCTTTCTGTTGTTGTTTGCTTGTATTTTATTTTCTTTCTCATTTTTTCTTTTTGATTTGATTTTTCTTGTCCAGCAAAATATTTGTATAAATATGTATCCATATATTGGATTTAACATACACACACACACACACACACACACATATATATTATACACACACACACACACATATATATATATATTATACACACACACACATACATATATATTTACCATGTTTAACATATATTAGATTACTTGCCATCTAGGGGAGGGGAGGGGAAGGGAAAGAAATTGGAACACAAGTTTTTGCAAAGGTTAATGTTGAAGAATTATCATCCATGCATATATTTTGAAAAATAAAAAGCTTTGATTAAAAAAAGAATTAAAAAAGAAAAGAAAAAGCTTTAATAAAAAATAAAAATTCTGCTTTATTCTACTAAAACATAGGTAAAGCTTTAAGCCCAGAATTTCATCTTATTTTCTCAAGGCCAGACTAACTAAATACAAAGAAGACCAGTAGACTAGCCCAGACAGTAAGCCAACAGCTCAAGGTACTCAGAAAATGAAATGCTGACTTATGCTATACTAAGGGAAGCATGATGTTCTACCCTATCAGACCATGTCAAGAATATTATATTAAGGGTTGGGAATCACATTTTAGGTAATTTGTTAAGAATGACTAAGATAGTTAAGAATTAAAGAAAATGTTAGAAAACATGCCCTTCCATTTTAAAGGAACTATGGATCTTTACCTTGTATTATAGTAGACTTAGATGGGAGAGAGATCTTCAAATATTTAAAGGACTGTCATGATGAAGAGAGATAAAACTCATTCTGTTTGTTCCCTTAGAGTACAGCCAGAAGCAGGGGGGGCACATGGCAGAGAGGCGTGATATAGAAAAACCGGTCCTTAGAATTGGAGTGGTCTGAAAGCAGAACAGGCTTAGCATATAGTGTGTTCTATCTTTACATAGGTTTCTTGCAGAAGCAGAATAACTACTGTAGAGATCATCTGGGTCAGGTATGGTTTGTACTCTTAAGTCCTTTGAAGTCTCCTTTGATAATCACATTCTGTTCTTTGATTGTGTAGTACTTTATGCTTTGTTGTTCCTGGTTCATTTTTTTTTAATTATTAAAGCTTTTTATTTTCAAAACATATACATGGATAATTTGACAACATTGACCTTGTGTTTCAGATTTTCCCCTTCTCCCCTCCCCTTTTTCCCTAGATGGCAAATAATCCAATATATGTCATACATGTTAAAATATAAGTTAAATCCCTTTCTAGTTGTGTGACCCTGGGCAAGTCACTTAACCCCAATTGCCTCAGCAATATACATATATATGTATGTATATATGTATATATACATGATATATATGTATACATATATATACACACACATACATATATATATAGATATAGATATTAAACCCAATATATGTAAACATATTTGTGCAATTATCTTGCTGCCCAAGAAAGATCAGATAAAAAAAGAAAATGAGTAAGAAAACAATGCAAATGGACAACAATGTAAAGAGTGAGAATATTATGTTGTGATCCACCCTCAGTTCCACAGTCCTCTGGGTGTAGATAGCTCTCTTCATCACTAAACAATTGGAACTGGTCTGAATCATCTCATTGTTGGAAAGAGCTACATCCATCAGAATAAATCATTGCTTAGTATTGATGTGGCTGTGTATAATGATCTCCAGGTTCTGCTCATTTCACTTAGCATCAGTTCATAATCTCTCCAGGCGTCTCAGAAATCATCCTCCTGATCATTTCTTATAGAACCATAATATTCCGTAACATTCGTATACCATAACTTATTCAGCCATTCCCCAACTGATGGGTACCCACTCAGTTTTCCTGGCTCATTTTTGCAGTGGCCATTGACATTACAGCACGATGAGTTAATTCATAAGTGAACTGGATTTAAGTGAGGCAGAATTGCACAGAATCATCAGCCTCATTCTGTCTTCCAAAGTCATAGATGTTCAATGGCAAGACCAAAGTCATAAAGACTGAGGATGTCCCCAGATGACATAGTGGATGATCTTGGAGTTTTCAGTGTCTGACCAGACTTTCAGTCACCTTTGTGGCTATTGGAACAAAATGTTCTCATCCACCAATTCTGGGAGAAATCAGCAGATGGTCTGGTTACCACTTGAACAGCTGCATCTTTGGCCCTTCCCTTTTCTGAGAAGTCAGGGAAAGCTACTGACTCTTTAAGAAGTTCTCTCTTACAGAACAAGAGCTCCCCTGTCCTCCTGGTGAAGGGGGATGGCTATGATACCCAGAGCATTCCAATGAGAATTCAGATGGCCAACAGCTCCACCAATGCTCTCCAGATGGGTCAAGCCGATTGAATATGGCGGGAGAGGCAGGGATTCTCTGACTGTGGAATACTGAAGGTGCTTTGGCCGCTGGGGCTGTGTTCAGTGGTTCTCAAACATATGCTTTCTGTTCCCATGTACTTTCCCCTGGCTCCCAGAGCCCAAGACACCTATGTCCCTGGATACAGTATGAGCAGGTGGGCAGGACAGTCACTGAGGAAATAGTACTTTGTGCTGCAAGCCTGTCCACAATCTGACGTACCACTCAACAATCCAATCTTGTGGTGCCTCAGTGGACAGAATGTTGGTCTTAGAGTCAAGGAGACTGGAATTCAAATCCACTCTTAGACACTTACTAGCCATTTAAGCAAATCACTTAACTCTGTCTGTCTTAGTTTTCTCCTCTATAAAATGGGGAGAATAATAACATTTACCTCCCAGGGTTTTGTGAGAATCAAATGAAATAACATACAAAGTGCTTTGCAAATCTTCAAGTATTATAACATAATATGTAATATAATAAAATCACATAAATGCTAATTGCTGCTACTGCTTCTACTACCACCAGTATGACTACTGGTTCTTCTTGTGCTACTACTACTTCTACTACTATTGCTTCTACTGCTCCTGTTGCTGCTATTACTACTACTATTACTATTACTTCTACTACAACTACCACTGTTTCTATCGATGCTACTGCTCCTACTATTATTATTACTTCTACCACTATTTCTTCTTCTTCTTTTCTTCCTTTTTTCTTCTTCTTCTTCCTCTTCTTCTTTTCTTTTCTTCCTCTTCTTCTTTTCTTCTTCTTCTTCCTCTTCTCTCCTTCCTTCTCTTCTCCTTTCTTTTAATCTCCTTTCTCCTTTTCCTCTTCTTTCTCCTCCTCTCTTCTCCTCCTCATCTTCCTCCTCCTCTTTCTCTTCTCCTCCTCCTCCTCCTCATCATCTTCCTCCTCATCTTCCTCTTCTCCTCCTCCTCCTCCTCCTCATCTTCCTCCTCCTCCTCCTCCTCCTCGTCTTCCTCCTCCTCCTCCTCCTCCTCGTCTTTCTCCTCCTCCTCCTCCTTCTCCTCCTCCTCCTCCTCTTCCTCCTCCTCCTCCTCCTCTTCTTCTTCTTCTTCTTCTCTTCTTCTTCTTCTTCTTCTTCTTCCTTTTCCTTCTTCTTCTTCTTCTTCTTTTTCCTTCTTCTTCTTCTTGGTCTTCTTTTTCCTTCTTCTTCCTCTTTTTCTTCTTTTCTTCTACCACTGCTGTTGCTGCTCACTACTACTATACACCACATAATTTATCCAAAGTAAATTATTTACAATCCCCAAAACTCACACCATACTTTTCTGTCTACATGACTTTTTCTTGTTTCCAAGGCCTGGAATGCTTTCCCTTTCTCCTTCCTCTTGCTCCATCTTCCAATGTATTTCAGAAATCTAAAAATAGGATTAAAGTAGGAAGAGATTTTATGTATCTTTGATGCCATCTTTCATGTCACTTCTGCTGAGTTGTCTCACACTCTCATCAAGTGTGGCTACTTGCTCATGGCCAGCATAGACTCTCCTTTTTCCTTTGGATGATGCACGACTTGAATTATGTGAAGATTTTAGTGTTTCAATACTTAGAGCAATACAGCTCACCAGTAGTATATTGGTGTTTAAAAAATGGTACTTTGCTTCAGAGAGAAGCTTGGGGTCATTTAAAGAACGTTGCAATTTCCTGAAGGCAATCCATCTTGTCTTTTTTCTGTTCAATTCTGGGCCCAGCTTATTGTTTATTTTCAGCATCTGTCCAGGATATAGGTTCTGATGGACAAGCTGTAGTGGTTGTCCATCCTTTTGCATAGCCCAAACTGGACAACAGGCATCCTTCATCCTCTTAATTATTGTCTCAATTTTGTCTTTTCCATGTCTAGCACCGTGTTCTCTGCAGAGTACATACCCAATAAGACTTTGTTGTACTGATTTTTTTAAAAGGAAAATGTGATAACTCAAAAAAATCTCCCAAAATATTGTCATGAGTAAAAGGGAAAATGAAAACATCTGGCAAGAAGAACCATCATTTCTCATCTTGTTCTCAATTTAAAACAACTTATTGATAACAACTAATCATGCCCTTATCAATAAATATTAGTTTCTAGTATTGTTAGTTTCAGAATAAAATTGATCTGAACATATGACATGAAGGGGCAACCCTGTTATTTGATGCCATTATCCCCAGGCCTCCAAAAATAACATAAATAATTTACAGAAAGAGTATTTTTGTTTTTGTTTTAATGGAAACTATGAATAGAAAGGGCACTAGTAGTGAAAGTGTTATTTAGTTAATTAATTATGTCCAACTCTTTGTGATCCAATTTGGGGCTTTCTTGGCAAAGATACTGGATGGTTTAGCTCTTTCCTTCTTCAGCTCATTTTACAGATGAGGAAACTGAGGTAAACAGGGTTAAAGGGATTTGCTCAGTGTCACATAGCAAGTAAGTGTCTGAGGTCACATTTGATCTCAGATCTCCCTGACTCTAGGGATGGCTGGTACTCTATCCACTACACTAGAAACAATGAGGTACAATGGAAAGAACAGTGATTCTGGAAACAGAAAATCTGCATTCAAATCTTGTCTCTCATACTTTCTATGTGACCTTAAACAAATTAACTACCTTCTCTGTGTCTCAAGCTCTTTATTAGAAAAATGAATGGGCTGGGGTCCCCTGAGTTCCTTTTCTGGTTCCAACTCTTTTATCCTATTTAAAATCCTGTAGTTACTGCTTAAAAGATTATAAATTTAAGGAAATCACTTAACTACTCTGCTGGTCTCAGTTTCAGTATTACCACACAGTACACATTTAATAAATGCTTGTTGGTTGACTGATTGATTTTCCCATCAGCAAGTGGAAATATTTATATTCCCTATCATCTCATAGGATCATTATGAGGAAGCTGCTTTGTCAGCTTCAAAAGTGCTTTAGATAGAGGTGTCAAATACTTGGCAGCTGCCACATGCAGCCCATAATACTTCCCAATGGAGCCCCAAACAGATTAAAATGTAATTAGGAAATATTTAAGAAAATAAAGAAAAATACAGTGAAACACAGATCAGTCAATAGAAAACTATAGCTGAAGTCCAAAAGACCTGAATTCAAATTCAACCTTAGATATTCAAGGGTTGTGTGACCCTGCTGTCTATTTGCTTTATTCCACAGGAGAAGGAAATGGCAAACTACTTCAGTATCTTCTCTAAGAAAATCTCATGGGCAGTATAGTACATTGGGTTGTGAAGAATCAGAAACAACTGAATAACAACTCTATTTTTTGGCTAAGCAGTTGGGGTTATGTGACTTGCCTAGGATCATACAGCTAGTAAATGTTAAGTGTCTGAGATGGAATTTGAACTCAGATCCTCCTGATTCTAGGCCATCTAGCTGCCCCAATAACAACTATTTTGTGGGCAGTGATGAGGTACTGGAAGCTTTTGATCCTTTGCCTGATGTGGCTAGATTTTTCTTCAGTAAGGTTAATTTAAATAGGTTGGAAACTAAAGTCAAAGAGACTAGTTGGAAGACTTTTGCAGAAGTTCAGTCAAGAATATAGCAAAAGTCAGGTCTGGAGAAGTGATGAGAAAATGGATATGCCCTTTGCTCCTTTTCTTGGATGGGGGGATTATGGATATGGAAATTCATATATGCTGCTGGATGTGGTAACTGTGGCATTTGGTTTTGCTTAGGAGCTTTATTTTTGTTCTATTTTGATATAGGAGAGGTTCGCTGGATTGGGAGTAGAATATATCCAAACATTACTGTAATGTGCAAACAAAATGTGTCAATAAAAATCTCAAAATAAAATTAAAGAAGAAAAAAGGATGGGAATGGATATAGAAAAAAAGAACTGAGAAGTATTGAAATTCTTCCCCAATCTTTCCTTCATATGAATAGAACTTCTAGCTCATTCCTCTCTGAATCTGCAACTCCAGGGACCAAGGTTCCCCTCCCAGGATAAATCATCCCTTGTAATCTTAACAATGGTTGTTGTTGAATCAGAAATGTTCTTTGTGACCCATTGCGGGGTTTTCTTGGCAGAAATACTGGAATGGTTTGCCTTTTTCTTTTCCAGTTCATTTTTCATTTGAGGAAACTGAGCCAAAAAGAGTTAAGTGACTTGTTTTATCTATTGAGTGTTTTAAACCCAGATTTAAATTCAGGAATTTGGGTCTTCCTGACTCTAGGTTTGTTGCACTATCTACTGCATTACATACTTGCCTAATCTCATATTATATTAACTCAAGCCTCCATTGAAACTGCCTCCCCCAGTCTTTTCCCTCTCTGATTGGGGGAGAGGGGAGTAGTGTACCAAAAGTACTCCTTAAGTCTTCCAGAAATTGAGGGCAGAAATTGAATTCTTAGCTCGTTATACTTAGTATCTGCTTCTCTGAGCACTCCTTCCAGTCCCCTTCTCCTTTCCTGTCTCCTTTTATATGTTGTCTTTTTTCATTAGCCTATAAACTCCTTAAGGGTAGCTAGTACTTTTTTCCTTCTTATTTGTATCCTCAATAGTGCTTGAGACATAGTAGGCACTTAATAAATGTTTGTTAAATTGAATTGTAAAAATATCACCCATAACACACAGTGGTACTCATATGCAGAGAGATCGGTAAGCAAACACTGAGATAATAATGTTTGCAAGCCACTTTTCCATCTCTCTCTAAACAATGAGTCAAAGCTTCTGAAGCCTAATAGTTTTAGATCCCAAGAAAAAGTGTAAACATGGTATTTAGACTTAAGGAGCATCCCTGAGGAGGCAAAGGCAATCCTATTTACCAAATCATTTAGTTAACTCCTCAGCAGCCAAGAATTATGCTTCTAGAGCAGGGAAACAATGAGGCCTAAATGAAAATATTGATACTTCCTCTAGGTAGCATGGATTGTATAGAGCTGTGCATCTGGACCTGGAAGTCATGAGTCTTGTTTTGCCAAGAATAAGTTATTTTTAAAAGAAATTAAAGTTTTTTATTTTCAAAACATATGCATGGAGAATTTTCAACATTCACCCTTGCAAAACTTTGCGTTCCAAATTTTTTCCCTCTCTTCCCTGTCCCCTCTTCTAAATGGCAAGTAATCCAATATATTCTAAACACGTGCAATTCTTGTATACATATTTCCACAATTATCATGCTGCACAAGAAAAATCAGATTAAAAAGAAAAAATGAGAAAGAAAACAAAATGCAAGCAAACAACAACACAAAGAATGAAAATGCTATGTTGTGATCCACACTCAGTCCCCATAGACCTCTCTCTGTGTGCAGATGACACTCTCCATCACAATACCATTGGAATTGGTCTGAATCATCTCATTGTTGAAAAGAAGCTCTTTTCTTTATATAGGAGAAAGCAACTTTATTTTTTCTTGAAACTTGTGGGGGAAAGAGGCCATGGAATCCTAAATATAGTGCTTGAAGGGATTTTTAGAGGCCATCATGTCCAACACCTTCATACTACATATGAAAAAGGGGCCTAGAAATATTAGGTGACTTTTTCAAAATCTTATAGGTAGAAAGAAGCTTTGAACACCTAATACTGTGACTTTAATCTCATGCGCTTTTTACCATTCTATTCTTTAAAGGAATGGACCAAAATTCTCTATCCTCTTTACATTGTACCATGGTGGTTTCTAGCCTGTGGAGTTATAGAGTGGAGAAATGGGGCATTGATTCAAGGTACCTGACTTAATAAAGAAAGGGAAACACCTTTTCTCCTCACAGTGGTCCTTGTATTGAGCACAAAGCCATATGGTGGATCTGCACTGAATCTATGGCACGATTGCTTGACTTTCAGCCCTAGGATTGCTATTTCTTAAAGTTAAATGATATACCATTTTTCCAAAAATCTGGTAATCTGGTAGTTGATAATACCACAAAGCAGCAACAGGAAGTTTGGGGAGAAGATTCTTAATGAATCCTTTCCTTTCCCCTTTCCCAGGATTTAATCTGTTGCCTTCCCCTTCTCCTCTTGTTCCTTAAATATTTTGGGATATTGAGGGTCCATAAAGTTCATTACTGGAGCATGAGGTAGATTAAGTGCCATTACAACTATCTGGTAGCAAACTGAATTTTTAACCTTTACCACAATGTAGAGGAAGGTTGCCATATCCCATGATATCCCTTTCTTCCCCAAAGGTGACCTCCTGCTGGTCCCATTGCCATCCTCTCCTATTTCCTTCCTAGAACTGGCCTGAAGTGTCCTGGAATCTCTGGTTCCCCAGAGCCAGAGGTATTTTAGATTCTCCTGTTTCTCCAGGGATAGGGTCTGTCCCCAACTTTTCCTTTTTCCCTTTCCTCCATCTGTCAGTATTTCTGATTATAGCTTTGCACCCTTGTAGTGTTATAACAACTGGTGGCTGAATTGGATTTAAAGGTTTTTGCAAAGCTAAAACACTATCTAAGTGCAACTATGATTAACAGGCATTACAAGAGAGAGTTATCATAAAAGGATCATGTACAGTCTGGGGAGGCTTGCTTGATGATACTAATTATGGCTTACTAAGCTGAAGTTCTAGCTTGTATCTCTTCAGTAAGGTAGAAAATTACAGAAAATAGATTGTCTTCTTTGACAGATCTTAGGGAAGGCTCTGTTTATAGATACTATCCTAATGCTTATTGGAAAAGGATTCAGTGTCAAGTAGAGTTAGACACTAACAAGGTGATGAAGAAAACCTGGATTCAAATTTTGCTTCTCTCTTGTACCAGCTATGTAACCATGGATAAGATATAACTCTTAGTTCACTAGGGACTCTTTAAAAGGATGTTACAGATAGTTGTTGAAATACTGATAGAAGGACTTTATTTACCAGGAGTTCCCAACAATAATGCAGAGTGCTGAAAAGTTTGACAGGAGAAGATCTGAAGACAATGAATGTAGGTAGATTTTTCAAGGAATGTTGCTGATAAAGATAGGGGAAATATAGGATGGTAGCTAGTGGATATGGTAGAATGTATTGTGTTATTTAAGGAGGAGAGAAAATGAAATGTGTTTAGAGGCAGTGTAGGAGGAATCGGTATGAGAGAGAGTGTTTTAAGATTAAGAGAGTTAGGGTAGGTAAATGGCATCATATTGTACAGAATACTGGGCTTGGAATCAGGAAGACTCAGCTTCTTAAGTTCAAATCTGACCTTAAAGCTGTATGATTCTGAGTAAGTCACTTAATTCTGTTTGAATCAGTTTCCTCATCTGAAAAATAACTGGAGAAGGAAATGGCAAAGCACCAGTGTTCTTACCCTAAAGACTGAAAAGATCCAACAGTAGGGATTGGATCAAAAGTATGATATTAAAGAGAAGGTCCATTTCTCTTTCAAAGATTGGATAAATCTCTAGAGATGGTGGGGGATGATATCCATGGCGTTGTGAGAGAGCAGAATAGGAGAACTCACAGTGAATGGTTTTCATTTTCTTGGAAAATTAAGTGTCAAGATCCTGAGCTGAGAGGGAGGGGAAAGAGTGGTTTAGGAGGTTTGGAAAGATATGAGAAGAGAATGTTTGGAACAATCAGTATAAGGACTGTGGGACCAGTGGAGATCAACCAATAAATGTATAGTAGACTCAGCATTGGTTACATGTCCTCCCGCAGTTCTTTTGAGCAGCATAAGAATATAAAAAAGTTGATTGTAGAAATAATTCAAGGTTGAGCTTTTAGCAAGGTGTGACCAATGATCAAAGAAACAAGGGTGGCCATTCCCTGGTCCAAAGTTCCCCCAGAGTTTTTCCTTACATGCTTGGAATCAAAGCAATTCCTTTATTTGAGATCTGCGTTCCCTTAACAGTGGTTCTCAAACTTTTGTTTTCAGTATCTTTATCCTATTAAAAATTATTGAGGATCTCTCCAAAGCGTTTTTGTTTATCTGGATTATTTTTATACACATTTACCATATTGGAAATAAAAACTACTTTTGAATTTGTAGACCCTCTAAAAGGGTTTCAGAGATCCCCAGGATTCTCTAAACCATACCTTAAGAAACACTGACTTAGAGAATGGCATATAGTTACATGGGATATAATTATTATCCACTATTTAGTGTTTGATTCCATGTGGAAAAACCAACCATCAATATGTATCTAAGTGTGTTTTCTTCTGTGAGGAGCTAAGTATCCCAGGGTCATGTAGTGATTAAAACTCATTGAAATATGGTAAATACTAAGGAGTAGGAAGGATTTGGCTTGTAATAAATGGAGGACCAAAACTTAGTTCTGAATATATTCATAAGATCTTGACAGTGAGCTAGGATTGGTGACATTCTGGGAACCTTAAAGGCTTCAATTGGCTTCTGTTGAGTGGGGCACAGGCAAACTACCAGAATGAAGAGGGAAGTCTTACTATCTGGTCCTTTTTCAATTTCACTTCATAATTAAATTAATACCAAGAATTGTAGAACAAATGTTAGGAAATTTTGCTGTTTTACAACACAAAGATATGTTCCTCTGTTCTGCCCATGCACAAAGATTTGAATATAAAGAGAATATTCACATATATCCTTTATTTCTTAATGTTACTTTGATCAGTATGATAAAAAATACAAAGCTATCTTTTTTTAAAATTATAGTTCAGATCAGAAGAGATTTTTTTTCCCTAAGCAAAATGACCAAATTTAAATTTGAACAAGGACACAAAAACACTTAGGAAGAAAATATGTTCTTTTGTTTCATTGTGTATGAAAGGATCCTCTTTAAAAATGGCTGTGGGCCTGTTATTTCCCCATGCTTGTGCCTGAGGGTTTGCTAATTGTAAACAAAAGAACATGGGACCCAAAGGTGTTGGCTGGCATTAGCCAGCTGGTAGGTAAGGGTTTTTCAATCTGCTTTTAGAGTGTGCAAATTCAAATCCTGTTGAAGTCAATTTTCTTTCACGTGACAAAGCAGGATGCCCTCATTTACCCCTGATAAGCTGTTGGGTTAGAAGTATATATAAATTGTGTGTAGGACTGAAGTTTCATTCATTCCTTTGTTCATTCATTCATTCAGTGAACATTCTGACAAGCACCTTTTGGAGCACAAAATGTTTAAATCTTTCTCCTCCATACATCTTTCCCTAATCCCTTTTTATGAGAGAGGTGCTAAAGAAGGCATTTGACTTAAAATGTTTGATAAGAGTACTCCAGCTGAGATGTCTTTTGTTGGTACATAGATAGGATAGAAATGTTGTTCTAATGCAGACTGTGGAGGTGGTATGTGTGAGATCTGAGTAAAAGGAAATGATACTAAGTGAGCATGGGAGTGTTTACTTGTATTCTTATGGATATAAGTAGTATGTGTGTGTGTGTGTGTGTGTGTGTGTGTGTGTGTGTGTGTGTGTATGAGAGAGAGAGAGAGAGAAAGAGAGAGAGAGAGAGAGAGAGAGAGAGAGAGAGAGAGAGAGAGAGAGAAAGAGAGAGAGAGAGAGAGAGAAAATGTCTGTGAGTGACCATGGGATTAAGGAAGAGCAATTAAATGAAAATAAAACATTATTTTGGAAAAGAGGCAATATGGTGAATGAGTATTAGATGTGGAGCAAAGAAGACCTGAATTTAAATTCTACCTCTGATAACTTTCTTCTTGATTCACCTGGATAAGGATGGAATCAGACTGTAATGGACTTTACATCCCAGTGTAGGGAATTTCATTTAAAAAAAAATTTCTTTTTACTAGGGACAATAGGAAGCCACTGAATGTGGTTCAAATCCTATTTCTAATATTTATTTCTTATGTAAGCAAATCACTTAAAGTCACTGGATCTTTAGTGCATCATCGGTCAAGTTAGGGGGTTGGATTAGATGGTCACTAAGGTTTTTTCCAACTCTAGAGCTGATCTAGTTTCACTTCATTTAACTTTTCACAGTCCTTATCTTCCTCAAGACACATCTCAGAATCTCCTTCTGTGCGAACCTTTCTCTGATATCCCAATTTGTATTCCCCAGATTTCTTTGTTCTCTCCTTCCCCAAAATACTTATCTAGGTGCATGTTGCAGTAACTCTCTAGAATGCAAAGTTCTTGAAGAAAGGAATGGTTTCAATTTTGTCTTCATATTGTGGGGTATCTATCACAGTGCTTTGCACAGTATGCTCTTAATAAATGATCGTTGAATTGAATTCCTCATCAGTTAGCATTGGCTTCCTACTGTGGTCTCCTATTTTGATTGCCTCTGTTTTAATTTCTAGGTATGTCCCATTGTGCTATTTTGCCTGAGAGATTTCTTGTTCTATTTCTTTGATTCTGGAAAGAATTTGGAATTAGAAGACCTGTGTTCTTGTTCCTGGTGGGGCTGTTTGCTAAGTCATTTCATCTGTTTAGATCTCAATTTCTTCATTTATTAACTAGTCCAGGGCCTAGAGGTAGTACATTGGACGGAGTGCTAGATCAGGAGTTAGAAAGACCTGATTTCAAATCTGGCTTCAAACATTTACTAGCTATACGACCCTGGCAAGTTACTTAACCCAGTTTGCCTCAGTTTCCTAAAATGGGAATAATAATAGCACCTATCTCCCAGGGATTTTGGGAGGAACAAATGAAATGTTGGTAGAATGTTTAGCACAATGCATGGTACATAGTAAGTAAGTCCTGGGTCACTAGATGGGGTTGGCAGAAAAAGCCTGAAGTACTGGTAATATTACTGCCTAAGGCAAACATGGAAGGGCACTGATGGGGATCAGCTCAGCCTTGTAGTTCCACCCTGTGGAGATCTTGGGAAACCCTATCTTACTGTAGCCAATCAGAAAGCCAAATTATGGTGTCAAACCCCCAAAGTTAAACTTCTCTTATAAATCTATGGCCTCCAGTGGTTCTCAAAGTATTGTCTAGAGACTCCTGGGGATCTCTGGAACCCTTTTAGAGGGTCTACAAATTCAAAAATAGTTTTTATTTCCAATATGGTAAATGTCTATAAATATAATCCAGATAAACAAAAACACTTTGGAAAGATCCTCAATAATTTTTAATAGGATAAAGATACTGAAAACAAAAGTTTGAGAACCACTGGCCTATGCCATCTTTGCCAAATCCCATTTGGGTTAACTCACCACAGCATTTTTCCTATGTTGTCTTTCTCCTTACCCATCCTTCCACCATATCCCATGGTACTTTTCCTTTCTTAGAACTAACTGACTTTTTTAGGGATTTAGTTTACCAGTCAATGACATATTCTCTTTCTCCTGGTTAAGTGTGAAATCCACAGGAGAACGTGTATTTTCCGCTGTTAATTATTAAAACTCTTTTCCTTGCTAACTATCTATTTCATATTTATCATACCTCCTCGATTTGTCTATAATCTCTTACAAATAAATGTATCTTTTGACAAAGAGAAAGCCCTTGTGAGTTTTTTACATGTGAATTGCTATTGAACTTTGAAATTTAGTGCACCAATACCAATCTCATCATTTGGTATCTACCTAAGTCTCATTATGCTTGTTTCCTTACCCTTTGTCCCTTTTCCCAATTATAGTTTGGACAAATAAAGTGTGTGTGTGTGTGTGTGTGTGTGTGTGTGTGTGTTGTATGTTCCTCTGGAGATGAAATTGTGGAAGTATGGAAAATTCTAGTCTCTAATGGTGGTCCAGTGGAATCAGGAAGACCTGAATTCAAATCTGACCTCAAATGCCAACTAGCTGAATGACCGTGGAATCACTTAACCTTGTCTGCCTCAGTTTCCTCATCTATAAAATGAACTGAAGAAGAAAATGGAAAACTACTCTAGTATCTTTGCCCAGAAAATCCCAAATGGGATCAGGAAGAGTCAGATTAACACTGAATCAAAAAAAAAAATTGCAACTGCTCCATATGAAGTAGTTGTTTCCTCAGTAGAATTTGACTTTTTGTTTTTTAGAGACATTGAAAGCATCTTAATTTTTCTAAATGAAGATGTCATTGTTGTCTTGTACCAATATTTAAACGAATGCAATTCCTTCTAATACCATTATTTCTTTGATCAAAAAGGCTCTTAAGGATTCTGATTAGAAAGAAGAACTGACTCTAGTTGCTCTAATCCTTGATTTTGCTGGGGGGATTACAACTAGATTCAATTATTTCTTATTTAGAGAATCTCTTAATTCCTTTAGGATTTTCTACAAATTTCAGAGACAGCTTTCTTAGAAGAATGAATTTAAAATGACATCTTATTTATATAGGTACTACAATAGTATCTTGTCAGATTTATTAAATAATAGACAATTCAATTCAGTTGTGGCTGAAAAAAACAGATAACCTTCCATCGAAGTTACAATAATTCTGTCTCTTTGTGTTGCTGTAATACATATCAATTGTTTCATTTTCAACATTTCTTGTGATTTTAGAGTTGTCCTGATATCTATATAAATATAATCTTCAGAAAGATGTAAATAACTTGACTCTGTTAAGGCACTACTGCTCAGAAACAAATGCCAGAAAATGGTTATTTACTTAATTTTTATCCTTTTTATTGATAAGATTTTACATTGTATGCCTCATGTGGCAGGATATATGGTAATTTTATTTGGAAAAGCTTATTTGTTTCTTTTTTGTTTTAATTTAATTTTAATCTGCTTTCAATTTTATCCATTGTATGTTAATTAGAAGAGATAGAGGAGAAAGACAGAACTGCAAACAGATTTAAGTAAAGAAAAATGAAACAAAATTAGCATAAACTAAAGCAATAATCAGGATCAGAAAAGAGTCTGACAGGAAGATCAAATAATTTTAAAAAAGTGATATTTGAAAGAGGATAATTTTCTTTAAATGCAGACTCCATAGTACCTAAGATTCTATCTAGTTCTTAGTCTATGATCCATATCATCAATATTAATTTTTTTTAAACTTAGTAACATTTTATGAATATAAACACTGATTTTAATGATTTATATAAACAATAAATCCAAGAATCAATGAGCTACCTCAGAAAATATTGACAGGCAATAGGTAGAAATTTATTCAAACCAGGAATAATATTCTGTCAATTTAAAAATTTATACCAAATATGTTATTATTTTATATAATTTAAAATATAAGCTTCAGTATTAGGTACAATCTTTTCTACTCATCAATTAGCTAACTAAAATTGAATTCTAAATCTTATTAAAATAGGAAGTCAATTCTACATGTAGTCAGGGACATTCCTATAAATTTTGCATTCAAATATTTGATTGTGCCAGCCTATCCCATTAATATAGTGTCTTTTTAGAAGAAACAATGATTCATAGGATTTAGTGGTATGTAATGGGATGGGAGGATGTGTCCAGAGTGTTCCTCTGATGGTGTATCTCAATGTGGAAGAGTCTAGGGAACTTTTTCTGGGGAGTTAACATTACAATTATATTGTCATGTAAGGAATCTAGGAGCCTTGGACAGAGTATGAGGCAGGTATAGACAGACATATTATAACTGATTTAAGTTGTCTAAACATTTGTGAAAGAGGAGGCTCTTTGATTGGCTATGGATGCATTTAAAGAATCCAGTTGGCTTTAGTTAGGATCTCTTTGCCTCAATTCTTTTGGGGGAGCTTGAAGGAAATGTTAATGGTGCCATTTTGAGTTTGAAAGGTCCAAAGGGCTCTCTGGTATCCCGTCATTCCAGTTTGAGTTTTGTAGCCAGTGCAGCATTACAGCTTTGAGGAGCAAAGAACTACTTTTGGAAGTGATCATCAGGGACAGGATGTCCACTGGTAGCAGAGACACTGACTTATCTGGTATCCACACTGTATTTGGACATGAACTTGATAGGACCATTGTTAAGAAGAAACTGAGCTAAATCTACTCTTTCTCATTCCCTATGGCCTTTCATATTGGGACATCACTCTGCCCATTAATCACCAAATCTCTCATTGGTGAGTTCTTCCTGGAGCCTTCATTTTGAGAAGAAACCCAGAACAGCCAAGCTATATTCCTCTCCCAGCTCTACTTCTGACCCCTTGGACTTTGTCTAATTACTCCTGTGTCTTTTCAGTTTTCTTCACTTATTGTCTTGTTAGACTGTAAGCTCTTTGAAGGCAAGGGCTGTCTTTTTTCTTGCTTGCTTATATCCCAATCACTTGGGATTATTCTATATAGTGTATAGTGCTCATTGTATAGTAAATTCTTACTAAATGCGAGCTGATGTGACATGGCTTGAATAAATGGCAGGATAAGGAGAAGTTGTTATATACTGAGGTACTGGGGAGAAATGTTGCTATATTTGTTTTTGTTATATCTCTAATGTAAATGTTTCTTTATAAAAGCTACCAAAAATAAAGAAATGACATTTTTCATTATAAAATCTATAAGAATATGAGTCATTCTCCAGTTGATAAATGGTCAAAGGATAGGAACAGGAAGTTTTCTGATGTCATATGAAAAATTCTCTTTATTATTTTGTATTAAAGAAATGCAAATGGGGGCAGCTAGGTGGTGCAGTGTATAGAGCACCAAGCCCTGAAGTCAGGAGGACCTGAGTTCAAGTCTGGGCTGAGACACTTAACACTTCCTAGCTGTGTGACCTTGGGCAAGTCACTTAACCCTAATTGCCTCAGGGGAAAAAAAGAACTATCCTTTACCATCTTTTCAAAGCTATGAGTTTTATTTTCTTAATCTCAATCATTTCAATATCAATCACTCAGCAAATATTTATTAAGCATTGTGTCTCGTGTAATAATTGGAAACATGAATGGTGTTACATTCAGAATCAAAGGACTGTGAGCATAAGTAAGAAAATCCAATAAGTAATAATTCATACGTTCATAGCACTTTCAGGCTGATAAAGTGCTTTTTATACAGAAATCCAGTGAGGAAGATAAGATTATTAGTATTATGATCCCATGGTGTAATGGGTTTAGAACTGACATTGTAAAATAGAAGGACTGGGTTTGAATTCCTTCTCAGATACTGACAAACTGTGGAACTCCACGCTAGTCATTTAATTTCTTTAAACCTGAGTTTATTTATGTAAAATGGGTTTAATTATAATGCCTGCCTCAGAGGGTTGTTTTGAGCATAAATTGAGTTATTTTTTTCATATAAGGAGAAATTAGAATTTAAAGAGGTTAAATGATAACTGTCACATAGTAAATGTTAGAACTAAGATTTGAATTTATTTCTCTTTATTCTCTGTCAATTCAATTAAATCATGTCTTAAACTTTACTAAGTACTTTGGATAGAAAGAAAAAAAGAAAAGAATCCCTTCCCTTGGGAAACTTCTGTTCTACTGGGAAAATGTAGAAATGACATTGTCAGAAGAATGACAAATGTATATAAAGGTAGGAGATGCAATAGCATGTGTCAGGACCATTATATAGTACAATGTGGTTGAAAGGTAGAATGTGTGAGGGGGAATCATGGGAGATGTTTGGAAAGATAATATGGAGCTAGTTTGGGAAGGCTCTTACTTTCTAATTGGAAGAGGTCATATTTTATCCAAGACAATTAGGGAGACACTGTGCTTTCATAAAGAGAGGAATGGATTCATCAGGAGTGTGCTTTAGAAAGATAATTTTGGTAGTTGTGTGGTGATTAAATTGGAGAGAGAAGAGAATAAAAGTAGGGAGACTAGTTACAGTAGAAGGCAATTACAATAGTTGAAAGATGATGAGGGCCTGAATTATAAGTGAGCTGCAAGAAGAGAAAAGATCAGAGTCTTATGGTGGTAGAGTCAACCAGACTTGGATTTGATTAGATGCGAAGGGACCAAGGTAAGTGAAGTGTTGAGAGTTGAAGATGCTCAGAGGTAGCAAATCTGGAGATCAGAAGGATCATGTTATCTTCTAAAATGGGGAAGTTCGGAGGAGGAGGAGGATATATGGTGAGGGCCAATCATTCAGTACTAAGCATTTATTTAAGTATAATTTATTTTGTTCTAGGCACTGTGTGAGATGCTAGGAACAAATATAGGAGTGAGACAATCTCTGCCCAATAGAAAAGAAACTGAGTTCCCTTTTGTACATGTTGAATTTGAGATAACTATGGGACATCCAGAATGCAGACACGCAGAGGGAAGCAGAGAGATTAGGTAGGAGGGGATATATCCTCAAATTAGCTGATGGAGGGTAGTATAGGTCTTAGGGGAGACAGCTTCATTATCAGGAAGGACAGCAGTGGGCAAGTAGGTGGCCCAGCAGATAGAGTGTAGGGTCTAGACTCAGGAAGATTCATTTTCTGGCCTCAAACACTTACTAACTGTGTGACTCTGGCCAAGTCACCTTTAACCCTGTCTGACTCAGTTTCCTCATCTGTAAATGAGCTAGAGAAGGAAATGGCAAACCATTTCGTCTTTGCCAAGAAAACCCCAAATGAGGAGTCAAGGAGTCAAACATGACTGAAAAAGGATGAGAGAACAACACCAAAGGAAGGATAGCAATAATCCTGCAAGAGGTAGCCCTTACAAACTGGTACCCAATTATGTCAAGCTCCCTTCTCTCTTCCTAGTTTGATGAAGAAATATCTGGGTCATACCATATAACAAAGTTTGTCAGCAATGCACAAGAGGGACAGGTGTGTTGGGGGAAAGGCTCTCTGTCTGTCTCTGATTTTTTAAAATAATGAACTTAAATAGAAAACAAATATTTCAACATAAAGAAAATAAAACATCAGGATTGTATATGAAGCTATGAACTTCCATTATGTACAGTTTGTCTTTCCTTAGTACATATAATTTTTTAAAAAATTAAATTTAACAATACTGAACTGCTTATTTCTGTCCTCTTCTAAACTTCCTTCTGCTCTCTTGGGTTTTCCGTTTGTTTGTTTGTTTTGGTTTTGGTTTTGGTAACCATTTGTTGACATTCTTTTCTTCCTATTTTTTAAAAACTCTATTACTCCCAAATTCTCTCACATAGAAAAAGAGAAAGATAAAAGCCCTCTATTGGAACAAATAAATATAGCCTCACAAAATAAATACACAGATTAGTTATATTTGAAAACCATTTATCATGTTCTGTGATTTTCGTTCATCACTTCTCTGCTAAAGGAGATGCATGATTCATCATTAATCCTTTGGAGTCATAATTGGGCATTATGTTGATTGTAATTCTTAAGTGCAAAAAAAGTACTGCTATAAATATTTTTGTACATATGAGTCCTTGACTTCTTTTTCTGATCTCTTTGGAGAATAAATCTACTAATGGTACTAGTGAGTCAAAGGGTTTCCTCAATTTAGTGATATTTTAGGTATAATTCCAAATTACGTTCCAGAATGTTGGACTACTTCACACTTCCACCTATAGTAGTCTAGTGTGCCTGTCCTCCCTCCCACAGCCTCAAATAATTGTCATTTTCCTTTTTTAGAATCTTTGTCCATCTGAGGTGGAACCTTTTGCCAGTTTGAGATGGAATGTCAGTGTTGTTTTAATTCATATTTGCATCATTATCAGTGATTTGGATACTTTTATATGATTGTTGAATACTTGCCATTCTTCTTTTGAAATCTGCTAATTCATATTTTTGGCCATTTGTCTATTAAGAAATGCCTCTTATTTTTATGTTTATATTGATTTCTTATGTATATTAGATATCTGCTAAGTTTTTCACTCTAACAGCTATTTTCCTTCTAATTTTCACTGCTTTGGTTTTATTTATGCAAAATTTTTTAAAATTTTATGTTAATGTAACCTAGCTTCTACACAAACCTGAGGAATTTTTTATGCTGACATGGATATGTGTAGATATACATGTGTATGTGGGTGGATATTACTCTTGATTAGTGAATAGAAGGCTCTGTAGGATGCTATCTCAGAACTAGAGGTAAACAGAATCATGTGATTTGTCTAGCGTTACATAACTATTATATTAGTGGTTAGATTTGAATTCAGGTTTTCTTTAAATTCAGGTCTAGTATTTTATCTACTGTGCTACATAGCTGTCCATTAGTCTGTAAACATCTCATTATTGTTTTGTACCTTCCAGTTGCTTAAATATATTTAACTTTTTAAGGTTTCTTTTGATTTCAGTATTGTATTTCAAACTGAGTTTCTACTCAATTCTCTTCTTTTATAAATTTTAAAATTCTAGCCTATTAAAAGTTTATTTTTCCTCATACAATTAGTGTCAAGCTTTTAATTTTTACTTTTTGGAATATTGTATTACAAGATTTTCTCTCCTTTTAATATTCACACCATGGATTTATGTGATCCTGACTTTAATTCCTTTAGACTTGAGCTCTTTCTTTCAGAATGATTGTCATATTTTTCTTTGACATTAAATCTCTGAATTTTGACAATAGCATTCCTGAGTGCTTTCAGTTTGGAGTTTCTTTCAGGAAGGAACTGGTAGATTTTTTTTTTTCTTTTTTCATTTTCTCCTCTATTTTAATATCTACAGGAAGTTTTTGTTTTGTGAGTTCCTGAAATATAGTATCAAAGTTTTTTGCTTGATTATAAATTTGGGGGAGCCTTATAATTCTTAAATTATCTTTTCCTGACCTAATTTTTAAGACAATTGTCTTTGATTTTCAATACCTTGTATTTTCTTCTTTTTGGAGTCTTAAAAGAGATCAAAGCAAACTTTGTAAAAACTTTATTTTTCTTGTTTGTTTTACAACCTAATATGGAAATATACTTTGTATGGCTATACACATATAACCTATATCAAATTGCTTGTCTTTTCAAGGATAGGGAGGGAAGGCAAGGATTTGGAATTCAAAATTTTAAGAACAAATGTTGAAAAAATTGTTTTTGCATGTATTTGGGGAAAAAATAAACTACTAAATAAATAACTAAATGCATTTTTTTTTTCAAATTTCTATATTTGGTTGTTTTAGAGGCATTGAGTTCTGTTTTTTTTCTGTTCTCATTTTCAGGAAGTTGATTCCAGGAAAGATTTTCAATTGTTTAATGCAATTCATTCCTCAAATGTTCTTAACTAATTTATAATTTTATTTAAAAAGTTTGATGAATAATTTTGTTCAATCATTATTAGAGTCCTTATTGTTAAATTATTATTTTTTTCTGAGATTCTGATTATGTTTGTTGTAACTCTTTTATTTTATGTTTATCTCTTGGGCATACCTTGACTAAGTATTTTCTCCTGTTGCTGTTTTTCATATCTCTAGTTTAGTTCCTGGTTTTGGATTTTGTACAAGGTTTTCACTCCTTTCTTTTATTCTTGATAAACTTCTTTAGACTTAATTCAATCCTATCACTGATATCTTGAGCTTGTGCCTTTGGCTTTTCCAACCCTTAGTGTATAGATCCCCACAGTGCTTGCATATTTTTCAATTTCTGGTCAAAGCACTGCATCTTCTGACTTCCCTGGACATTTTCCAGTCAGGACACTTATCATAAATCTATTTGATACTCTTTTCTGTTCTTTGTTGGAACATATGGAGGGAATCTGGCATCTTTGTGACAAATCACATTGCCATCTTAACTATACCTTCCCAATATTTGGCACTTTTGATTGTGTTCTCGCCTCTGATGTCAAAGTCAGGGAGACTCTAATTACATTAAATATGGTCTAAAGGGTTCCAAGGGTATAATATAACAGGTATAAAATATTCCAGAAAAGTGAAAGAAGGAAGGTGTTGTCAGGCTGGGAGGAGGGTGTTTGGTCTGGAGCAGACACAGTCTGTGATAAGAAAAATTAAGTCTAAAACATTAAGTTCTTTGTACTCTATACCTCCCAATCAGAGAAGAGCCTATAAACTTAAGTAGGTTGACTTTACCAAGGATAAAAAGCAAAGCAATTCTAATTCATCAAGGCAGGGGTTCTTAAAGTTGGGGGTCCACAAATTTAACTTAAAATATTTTAATAAGTTTAAATATTCTTTTCCTGTTTATTTTATTTTATGCATTTAAAAACAAGGAGCTGATAGGCTTTACCCCACTGCCAAAGCAATCCAATGGCGCTAAAATGGTGAAAATGTCATATCTTAAGGTTATATTGTGGTAAGTCAGTGGCAGGTAGAATAAAAAACATGTTCTCCAGTGATGTCCTCAATGTCAAGAAAAAGTGAAAAAATTCTCTCCAGTTCTCCCAACACACTGAGTGGAATCTCATGATAAATTTATGGAAGAACAGGAGCAAAAGTCATCTCAGGTTTCCCTTAGATGCTCCCTTTCATAATTTCTAACAATACAATTATAGAATGGGTCGATATGAATAAGTTGCAATCTGCCTCTTTGGAGATAATACTTTATATCAATGAGGTCATTAATTAATTTTGATTATTGGGGGTTGAGGGACTTAGTTTAGTCTTCATTTAATTTTATCCTATGCATGAGAAGCATGGACAATTTTTTGTTATCTTGACAAAGAGATATTGATTATGGAAGATATACCTACTCTAGTAGCAGTTAGGGTGCCCAGCAGTTAGAGTGCAGATCTTAGAATCAGAAAAACTTCTCTTCCTAATTTCAAATCCAGCCTTATGCTACTTATTACCTCTGAGCAAGTCATGTAATCCTCTCAATTTCTTCATCTGTAAAATCAACTGGAGAAGGAGATGACAAACCACTTCAGTATATTTAACAAGAAAACTTCTAAATAAAGAGTCAGACAAACTGACTAAACAACAGCAACCTACTCTGGGTCATTCTGTGCTATCAGAGCCAATTGCTTCTGAAAAAGCTCAGAGAGCACATGTGTAAATTGTATCTCCTATTGCTAGAGCATGCACCATATTTTCCATCAAACTTTCACCAAGCATACTAGTTTATTATTGTCAAAACTGCCTAATCATTTTCCCACAGTGCTATTATAAACAATCACTGCAGTAATAAATTATGCAAAGCATTTTTTGTATGATGCATCTATAAACAATCGCTTAGAGGTGGAGAAAAGGTAAAGGGAAACAGTTTTGCTCATGGAAATATCTTAAACCAGAAAAATTAAAGTTAACGAAGAGGATGTGGTTCGACACACTGGATAAATTTAAATATTTAGTCAAATTAATTTACTTTAACAAAATAAAAATAAATAAATTTGCACAGCAAGGATTTTTTTTCAAGTTATAATATACTATAAATGCTTTTCAAATATTTTTGCATAAAGATTGTAATGAAATGTCTCAGGGCAGCCCCTAAGCATAGGGCTCCTAAGAAAGTATAATCATTTAAGTAATTTTCTGCTCTTATCAGTCATAATGAAGGGGAGAGTTTTTTTTCTTCCCAAGTCTCTCTTGGGGTCCAACAACCATTTTCCTCCTCTATTTCAGTGGTATTTGTAAGGCATGTAAATCCCTATTTAAAATGAAAAAGAAGAAACTTTCCCAGAATTCCAGTGTATAAATTACAACTACTACCAAAAAAAAAAAAAAAAAGGAAGGAAATTACAAATTATGCCATGTTGAGCTTTGGTTAACATTTTCCACTTGCTTTTTTAAAATTCCTCTTAATTCTATTCAGAGTCCATTTCTTTGGCTTTTTTTGAACTGCGAAGAAAGAACAATTGGTGTTTTTTCTCCTCTATTTGAATTCTCCAGGCCTTATGCTCTCCTCTTGAAGCCAGACTGAACTCTAATAAGTTTCTAATAATAAAGGTCACAGGAATCTCCATGAGCTAGACTATTTCTTTCCTAAATTCTCAGCCCTGGACAAACCTCCTAGAGTGGCTTCTTTGCCCTATTCAACTCCTTCAATTCTCCTGCTTAATCATTCCTAATCTCTCCTAAAATTTGAGTTTTTTTCAATATTATTTCATATAATTCAGTATGAATTATATGAATCTCTTTACACTTGATTTACTGAAAAAGTTTTCTCTTTTTTTCCTAGTCAGTCATATCTTAAATTCAAAAGGTAATTGTTAAATTTCACTGTGTACAAAACACCGTAGTATTGAGGAGTAATCCCAGACTAACAAATTGATGTTCTTGCCCTCAAGCAATTTATAACCTAATAGAGAAATTTAGGATTGAGAATAGGAACTGGATTGAGTTAGAGATTTCACTGCTATTTAGTCTGACAGATAAAAAAATGAGGGAGCTTAGATTAAGTGACTTGCCCAAGGTCACAGCTAGTAAGTATCTGAGGCTGAATTTGAACTCAGGGAAAGGAATTTTCCTGCCTCCAGACCTGTGCCATCTAGCTGCCCCCTCGCTGGGGGTAGGGAACTAATAAATGTGAAACTTTGCAGATGAACATTTTCTCTGCAATTAGAGATTTGCTTAGAAATCTTAAATGATTTCCCCAAAGCCACAAAATAAATATATGACTTGAACTCAGTTCTTCCCGATTCTGATTGCTGCTTTCTTTCCAGTATATCACAAATTGATGATTAATAGAATAACCAATTAACCAATCACCAAAGCACTATATAATTAGCACTGTGCTAGCTGCCTCTGGGGATATAGAGCAATTTGAAACCTAAAGCCAGCCTCCAACGAGTTTATAATACAGATAGAGAGGGAAGACTAAGGCACAAGAACAATAATAAACAATGGAAGACTATGTGGTGCTAAATTATTTAGTACAGATCATAAACTCTTCAGGCATACAAAGAAAGGGGCGACCAAGGAGGGCAAGAAAGGCAGCTTCATGTAGGAAGCAGAATTTAAGCAAAATCTGAAGGTAGAAATAACCTTGACCATTAACGGTGCTGCTCCTTACTCCATAAAGTCTTACAAGACTTCTTTCCAACCATCTATATCCAGTTTATTTCTCTGCAAAGCTATCCTGAAGGATCACAACCCACATTCATCTCTCCCTTCTCTCACTCCCATTTTCCTTCCTCAACAACTACTTCTAGTCTGATTGATTAAAATGGTTTTCTATCCCTAACTGCTGCCAAAATTATGAAGTCTCTCAGACTCAAGGCTGACATTAGTTATAAATGTTATCCTAGCTAGATGCCATTCTTATTTATGGAAGGGATGAGATCTAGTTCTGAATTTTATTTAGCTATTTGCCGGAGGCATAAATATATAAACAAGGCAAAAATCACTACACATTTGAAGAACAACTCATTCAGTTCAAGTTGAAAGGAACTGCTTGCTTTATATTTCAACTACTTTTTTATTCATAAAAATACGTGATGATAGAATAACTTTCCATTCATCTTATTTTTAGTTGGAAACATTTTCCTATATGTAAAGGTTAAAATACGCTTTATTAGAAAAATCTCAATGTGTTTTCTCTAAAAAGTGTATATATGTAAACATACATGCACATATGTGTGTACACATGTACTGCATATGTGTACAGTATGTGTATTAGTATTGTGATATTTTAATTTTTTTTCAGTTATATCTGACTCTTCAGATCCCATTTGGGTTTATCTTGGCAAAGATACTAGAGTAGCTTGTCATTTCTTTCTCTAGCTCGTTTTATATGGAGGGAAAGAGGGCCACAGGCCAAACAGCTAGTAAGTGTCTGAGGCCATATTTGAACTCAGTAAGATAAGTCTTCCGACTCTGGTCCGAGGCTCTGTCCACTAAGCCACCTAGTTACCCAGGTCCATCTGGATCCAGATGGTTGCGGAGGAGAGAATGAGGCCGGTGACCTCGCACAGCCCTCCCTCACTTAAATCCAATTTATTTGCCTGCCATGTCATTACCTCCCTGATGTTTTGGTTTTCTTTGAGAATGAAAGACAAACAATAACAACTGTATACAAATATAATATAGTCTAATAAATTTCACACAAGAGAATATCCCTCACTGAGAACTCCTTATGATGCTACCCAAAGAATATACCCTAAAATGTCCCTAATTTTCAGCGTAGAAATGGAGAAGTTGCTTTAGAATGTCACAAGACTACTATTTTAATACCTGCTTTTGTTACCAATTAGTTTGACTAAGTCACAACATTTTTGGGCCCCAATTTCCTAATTTGTAGGTTAAGGGTTTGGACTAGACACTCTAAAATCTTTTTCATCTTTAAAATCCAAACAATTCATTGTCAAGAGGTTCCTTTTTCAAAGTAGCTGAATATTCAGGAATTGTGAATGGGTTCCAGGGGTAGAGAATGAGTTCTTATTGTAAGGACTGTTTGCACTCACTTGCACGTGTTGCTTTAACCACTAGGTGGCAAAAAAATCACATCACCTGTTTAACAAAACAAACAGTAGCTATGTCATTCAATTATCCATTCATTTATGAATTCACATATCCATTAACATTTACTGAGCACACATAGAGTATATGGCACATTGTTTTAATACAGTTGTCAACCATTTGGAAATATGCAGAAACTCTGCACCAGCTTCTTGGTTTGTATCAGGACTTTGAGAAAAATTAGTTTTCTTAATTTTTTTTCTGTGAAGGGTAATGATATTATATATTTGTAAAAGGAAAATTTTTGAGTATTTGCACAGAGGAGAAGACTACCTCCCCATCCTTTCCATGTAGGCATTGTCATTTCCCATTTGTATTGAACTTGTATATATTTTTTAAATCAAAATCTATGAGCAGCCACTGCTATGTTGAAATAAGGTAACTTTATTTTATTTTATTTTTTTTCTGTAATAGGGCCTTTACAACTCTTACTATTGGGCAATAGGGTCATTGCCACCCCTCCTTCCCTGCCTTTAGAACTGGAGAATTGAGTCAGGAAAAACCTTGGAGCTCAGATTTACATACCATTATGTTGTAAATTCCAGGTGTATTATCTCAGATAATTCCCCCTCCCTTTGAGTATTGCTTCTCATGTTGCTGTCTCCTGCCATTGAACTTCTTATTTTGATCTCTATCCTGTCAGGATTAAGTTATGATCCTTTCCTGGAATTTTCCTGGAATGGCTTTTCTGCCCACCTAGTGTCCTCGCCCCTCTTTACTGTCTTTGTTTCCCCTATAAGATTGTATACTCACTTTTGTATTCTGTTTGCAAATCCTAGTTAGCCAAAACCCTATATAAGTTCCCTGCCTCAGTTTATCTGTGCCGAATGCTTTGGACATGAGTCCCATTCAATCCACTAGCCCAAACTTTCCACATTAAAGATGAAAAACCATTCTCTGTCTGCCTCAATTTCTCTCCAGTATCACATTACTTTCTTACTTTACTTTAGTGATTACTTCATTCTCATGACAGTTTGTCACCTGTGTGTAGGAGCCAGCTCAAACTTCTCAGGAAAATCATTTGTTAAATTTTCAGTATGAATATTTTTATCTTGGAAATAAGCAAATGCTATAAATCATGGGGTTCCTTCATTATTTTGATGATTGTCTAAAGAAGATGATAGGGAAAATGTGAAAAATGTATATTAAATTTAAGTGTTTCAAACATATATTATATATATTTATATTTACATATGTGTGTGTATGGTGAGGATGTGTATATATGTAGGTGTATATGTGTATTTAATATATATATATATATTCCCCCCCCCCCCAAAAAAAAAAAAAAAAAAAGGAGTTGTTAAACATTTACCAGCAACCTGCTGCTTGAACCCATGCTGGAACGCTACCATCCTTTCCAGCTAGATGAAACCTTGTGTTGCCTCTGTACAGGTAGACTCACACTCTGATAATTCTTTCTGTCCTGGTGTGACTTAGGTTATCTAGGTCAGATTTCTTTCTGAATAAACTCTCTTCTATGTTTTGATTGCAGGTACCTTGACTCAATCTACCTCATTAACCACATCCTAGACTTTTTGCTTTTCTTGATCTCTGATATTCCTTTGAACCTTGACTGGAAGTTTGGACTCTCAAAGTACTTGTTAGTACTTTTGAAGTCCATTTTAATTGGGCTCATCCTCGGCCTCCACTTTATACCAGACTTTTAGAACCAGGAAGAACCTCACAGTTGACTTGTCTGCTTCAAACTTTAATAACTCATTTATATGTCAGAAATGACAGAAATTCTTTTATCTTTGTTGTTGCTTTGCTCTAGTTTCACAATGCCTCAGTCTGACCCATGAAAGAGAGGGTCATGGCTAGAGTGGACTTATTTTAAGGGAATCAGAAAGTTTCTTAAGAAATTTTGCTCGTTGTTAGCCACACAGTTTGCTGTTTAATCGAATTCGTTTCTATCTCAATTCTCCTTTCTATTGTGATACAATGCTGCCTTCCCATTTCTTTGGCTGAAATTGGGGAAGTAGTGTATACATAAGTCTTTTTTTGGACTGGACCCGTGATTTTTATTAGCTTAGTGGTTTAGTAAAACCTCATGCAAAGTGGTCTGACTAAAATCAGTAACATCCTTCTCTTCCCCCACAGAGATCTGTCAACACAATTAATCAACACAATAACACTTTTTGTAAGTATGTTTGATTATCAAAAGCTTGTGCTTGTCTGAATTTTTCACTTCCTTGTTATTTGTATGTTGTATGGGCAAATGCATACTGTTACATTTATTACTACATTTACTTTAAGACACCTTTCGTACTTTTACTTAAATGAGAAAGTCATCTTTAGAAATTCTTGGGCAAATCAAAATTGCAAATCAGATTAGTGTGTGCTATATATCATGAAACCAGTTCAAATTCTTAAAATAGAATTCTTTTCCTCATGTAATGAACTCACTGAAATGTTTCAAGAAGCACTACTTTCAAAAAGAGAAGTGAAAAGTTGTAAAAAATAAATCTATGTTGAGGTTAATGGGTATGGATTATAACAAAATGTAAGGCCATTAGGTTATACCATTATTAAGGAGGTTTTCCTTTAGCTCTTGATCTTCAAGTTCTAGAAGCACTTATTCTGTACTTTGAGTTTCATTATTATCTTTTATCATTCTTTTGCATTAAAAATGTAAAAATCTAATAAAATGTCCATAATCTAATTTTGCCAATTGTCTAATGTATTTTCACTTCTAACACTATTTAATGCCAATCTATAAGAAATGAGATTAGTTATGTTAAGATAAACTTATTTTAATGAATGGATTGGTAAAATACTTGTTTGAAATGATTTGTTGTGTTAATATCTTGTTCAATATTTCAAGGAATTTATTTCCTGTTAACTGGTACTTGATGAATTAACATAGTTCACACCCCCTTTGGAAAGGAGAATATATGATGTATGGAGGTTTTAATTTAATTTTATTGGGTGGATTTGATTGAAGAAAGGTATAGGGAAGTGGCTCTTAAATACTTAGGGTTAAAATAAGGAAGTTTATTTAGAAAGAGCTATATCTGCTGAAATTAGAATGCCTAGAGGGGCTGGAAAAGGTAAAAAAAAAATGAATAAGATCATGAATCTACATCTAGATTCCATATTCCATTCCACATAATCTAGATGCCATTCCACTTAATATAATGAAATATTTCTTTTTGTCAATGACCTATTGGAGTATTAGTAGAATGTCTGGATCAAAGGGTATCTTCATTTTAGCCTTATCATTTGGATCATTTCAAGTTACTTTCCAGAATGGTTGTACTAATTTGTAGCCCCACCAACAACTTATCTTTATCTTTCCATTCCCTCTCTAACATTGACTGATTGAGTCTTTTGTTATCTTTACTGATTTGTTGGATATCAGGTGAAATCTACTGCTTATTTTGATTTTCATTTATTTTATTAATTATTTAGAATATTATTTAATAGACTTGTTAATAGTTTCTAATTCTTTTGAGAATTGTTCATATTCTTTAATGATTTATCTAAAAAGAAATAGTTTTGATCTTATATATTTCTGTGAATTGTCTGTAGATCTTGTATATTAAACCCTTATCAGAGATATTTGATGCAGATTTTTTCTTTCAGTTAACTGCTTTCTTTATGTAAGATATGTGAATTTTACTTGTGTGAAATTTTTTTAATTTCATGTACTCAAAATTTTTCTTTTATCTTTTATAATTGCCTCTGTGCCTTGGTCAGTTAAGAATTCATCCCCTAGCAGTAAGACCAGGTACCTGATCTCATTCTCTCCTGACTTTAAAAAAAAATTAATTTTTTTTCAATTAGTTATTTTCTCTTCTTTCTTTTACCCTCACATTGGAAAAAAGTTACAACAAATGTGATGTGATCTTTAAAATTTAGGTGACGTATGTATGCATTTTGAATTTATTGTGGTATATGGTGTAAGATGTTGGTGTTAGGCTAATTTCTGGTGGACTGCTTCAGTTTTCCTAGCATTTATTAACAAATAGGGTATTACTGTTTAGGTAATTAATATTTTGGGGTTTATTGACTCACTAGATAATAAAAGTTAATTTTTAAAAAATTCTCACTTGTCTTATCTATTTCACTAAGAAATTTTACTACTTTTAACCTGTACTGAATAGGTTTTTGTTATTTAGTAATATAGTTTGAGTTCTACGAAACTTTAAAATATTCTAGGTACTTTTCTTATAACTACATAAAGTAGGTAGTTGAAGTAATGGCTTACATTAATATTTTGATGAATAGCATGGCCAATCTGTTATTGGTATAATAGGGTTTGAAATTAGAACATGTATGTAAAACCTGTAAGGATCATCCTATGAAATGTGGTCCAGATGTCCTGGTCAAACCCAAGGACATATGTTGAAATATTTGCTCTTTGATGATTATGCTGGGACAGGCTCCAATAGTCCTGACATTGTTTGTAGACAATTGTTGTGCTTGTTTGTCCTTTGTTCTTGAAGAGGGCCATGACATCAGGAAGGTGATACCATGACATAGAAGGGAAATTAGATGTAAGTGAGGGAACCTGGGCAAGGTCACCTGCCTCCCTTTTACCCCAGAGCCATCTGACTCCAGTGAGCAGATCAGGATGACTAGAGATGGCCCTGGATGCTGTGGGAGACTTGGGCCTTTTTAAGCCAACTGAGGACACAACCATTCTGTGATTAAAGCTAGGTAGCAATTTAGGCAAAGAATCTCCTTTACCTGTTCTTCCCTCTACCTATCCCCAAGAAAAAGAAATGCTTAAAAAAAAAATCTGGGAAAGGACCACCTTCAGGATTTCTGGCCAAAGCAGAAATGACTGATATTTACATATAATCTGAATCAATCGAGTTCCAAATGGGGCTTAGAGAAGCAGAAAGCAGATCACTTCTTTTTACAGATCCACTGAATTAGTGCCATTTCCTGCCAATAAAGGTATTACTTTGTCATTTCAAAGAACAAATCCTTCAGAGATCAAAGTTTATTTTATTTTATTTTAAACATTTATGTTTTGCTAGAAGTGGTCAGGTCAAATCAGCTAAACCATGGGATGGCCCGTGAAGTCCTAGCCACATGTAACATCCCTGTTACACTGGGATTAAGTGTGGCTTTTACAGCATAATTAAACCTATCAGAGGTTTCAATCTTTAGAGAACCCAAGGTAACCTCTATAACATGATAAAACACCAGAGTAGGGCTTTGTGGAAAATGCAAGTTTTATTATCTTCATTTTAAAAAGAAGAAACAAGAGTTCTTAATGCTTAAATGACTTGCTCAGTCGTAAAGTTAGCATGATCTGAAGCAAGTTTAAAAACTTAGATCTCCCAACTCCAACTTTAGCGATCTTTCCACTACTCCATTCCTCCTCTTCAAATCAATCCGAACAGAAAGAAATAGTTAAAGGTAAGAAACCAGGAAACTTCAGGGCTAGATGTATCCTTCAGACTAAGAGGTGAGAGACATAAGGCAAGCTTCATCAAATTACCCTGTTGGAAAGAATCTCAAAAGCAGCCCCGTCCCACCCATGCACAAATCAAGAATCCCTACCAAATATTCCTGACAAGGAATCATCTAGATTTGCTTAGTCTGCTCTTCTCTTCCCCACTATCACCCTCACCATCATCCACATCACTGCTACTATGACTACTCCTGATGCGGTTTGAGTGCTCTCAATTCCTGGTGGTCAAGAGGTGAGTGGCAATAAGAAAGTTATTAAAATATCCCCTTTAGACTGGCAGGTTTAGAGTGAAAGAATTCACTCATTCCCGAATTATTAGTTGTGAAATGAAAGTTTATTGGTGGATAGAAATCAGTTTGCCAAGGGACTGACTTCTGAATGCTTTCTGAATACTTTCTCAGCCAGCAGAAGGGTCCTGGCAGCTGAGCAAGCTACCTAGGGCCATCTGCAAAGATCTTAGTTGAGGGAAGCTATTACATTGGGTATCGTGGTGGGGGCTGAGACAGCCCGAGCTGATCAGAACAGTATTCCTTAATTGAATGAGAATTTAGAATTTTTATGGGAGTTGAATTGCTCCTGCATAGTATGCTTCTCTTAACCTGGGAGGGTGGGACTCTGTTTCTACTCTTTGAAGCCTGGGAGATCCTGATCTCTGAGATCAGAAAAGGGGACACAATCTCAGAGTGATAATCTTAAAGGGAACAGTTCCCCTCCCCCTTCACTACCACTACTACCACTGCTACTACTACTGCTGCTACTACTACTACTAATTTTACTACTACCACTACTGCTGCTAAGACTAACTACTACTACTACTACCAGTACTACTGCTACTACTACCACCAGTACTATTACTACTACAATTATCACCAGTACTACTACTACCACTACTACTACTACTACTACTACCACCACCACCAGTACTACTACTACTACCATTACTACTATTCACTACTACTATTACTACTAACACTACTGCTGCTATGACTAACTTCTACTACTACTATTATTACTACTATTGATTACTACTACTTTTACTTCCATTACCACTACTACTACTACTGCTACTATTAACTAACTACTACTACTATTTCCACTACTACCACTATTGCTGCTGCTGCTACGACTTCTTTTACTACTACTACTATTTCCACTACTACTACTCCCACCATTACTGCTGCTGCTGCTATGACTAATTTCTACTACAACTACTACTACTATTAACTACTACTACTACTTCCAGTACCACTACCACTACTATTATGACAATGACTATGACTACTACTACCACTGGTGCTGCTACTACTACTTATATTACTATTACTACCACTACTGATGCTACTACTAATCACTACTACTACTACTACTATCACTACTACTACTACTACTACTACCATGTTTCCCCGATAATAAGACCTATCCTGAAAATAAGCCCTTCCCATACTGTGTAAGATTCCTCTAAAATAAGCCCTCCCCCGAAAATAAGCCCTATTGAGATTGCTACTGTAGTGAAGGTGATCCCCTGTGCTACATGCTACATTACGGTACCCTCTGTATGCACCGTCTCTCACCCTCCCCCCCGCACTGGGTGAAATGCACGCCGCGCTCCAAGCTGCATCTAATCAGAGCTGCAGCAGTGAGCGCGTCATCCTGTTCTTCCCCAGTGATTTGCTTGCTGGCACCATTGAGAGCAGTGCCGCGGAGGAGAGCTGAAGCAGGACAACATAAAAACCCGGTATGTAAGCGGGAGTGAGGGGGCATGATGGAGGATAAAAGGGGCATGATGGAGGATAAAAGAAGAACTCAGCCAGCACTCACTGTGCTAAAGAAATGAAGAACTTCCTTGCAGAGAGAAGAATAGATCAAGTAACGATTCCTGCAGGAATGACTGCCTATCTCCAGACCCTTGATATTGCAATAAACAAGCCATTCAAGGACCATTTGCACATGGAAGTCAATGACTACATTGAAAATAGAATGGAAAGAAATCAGCGTGGAAACTTTGTGAAGTCCTGTCTGCAAGAAGTCGTGACTTGGGTGAAGAAGTCATGGGATAAAATTACTGACAGCTGTGTCGCCAAGGCACTACGAGCAGGTTACCTGGACACGACATGTTCATTTAAAGAGAGCTATATTGCTGGACATGACAGCATTGGGTCCACTTCTTCTGAAGGAAATAGAGGTGCAAGACATCCAGGACGGAATTCAGAGTATGGACACTTATGATGATGTTGTTGAAGAAGATGACATGATCATTATTGAATAAAGGTACTTTTTTTTGGTTCACATTTACCTGTTTATTAAAATAGCTATCAATGTTCATTAAAATAAGCCCTCCCCTAAAAATAAGCCCTCTGGGGTTTTTCTGTCCAAAAAAGTTAATAAGACAGTGTCTTATTATCGGGGAAACACAGTACTACCACTACTGCTGCTACCACTAACTGCTACTATTACTTTCGTTACTACTACTACTACTACTTCTGCTACTATTACTATTACTACTACCACTAATACTTCCATTATTGCTGCTACTACTAACTACATCTACTACCACTATGATTATGATTACTAGTACTACATAACTACCACCACCACCATCATCACCACCAGCACTGCTACTATTGCCACCCGCACCCCCACCCTCACTCCCACCCTCACCATTGCTACCATCTAAAACAGGAAAGAAAGTCATTAATTCATTATTTTCCAAAATCAGAGATTTGGAAGAGAAGGATTGGGAAGCCCCAGATGGAGAAAGTTCTTTATTCAAGTATTTAGGTTGCCTTTGTGGTTTCCTAGCAAGCCAGAAAGTAGAGAAAAGGTCATCTTGGGGAGCTATGGAAAAGGGATGTTATTCAAGACTTGGAGTTTCTCTACTTTGAAATAAAGTTAGGAAAAATGAATTCCAGGAGGCTATGATGCCTTAAATTTTGCTCAAACGAATCCATTTGCTTTCTAACAAGAATGGGCTTGTAGGCTACATGCTGATCCTGAGGATAAGATGAGTGTCAGGTCAGCTAGACAAAGGGAGAAGAAATTTTTATAGAACTTGGCTTAAGTTTTCTAGAAGTGTACATTGAAGAACATGACTAACTGAAATGAGCTTACAATTTTTGACCTCATGCGTAGCTACTTTGAGGTTCTGTGTGGCTATTTCAGGGTGACAATTATGCAGTTCATGACCTGACTTGTGTTACTCTATTTCTAGGCATAGTAAAAATATATAATGTAATAGTAAAAGTATGAAAATATGAAACAGAAAAAGAAAGGAATCTAATAGTACTAGTAGTAGTGGTAGTGATAGTAGTAGTGGTGGTAGTGGTAGTGGTAGTAGTAGTAGTAGTAAGGGTAGTAGTAACAGTAATAATAGTGGTAATGATAATAATAATAGTAGTGGTAGTGGTAGTAGTACTAGTAACAATAGTGGTAGCAGTAATAGTAGTAATAGTGGTAGTAGTAATAGTGGTAGTAGTGGTAGTGGTAGTAGTGCTAGTAGTGGTAGTGGTAGTAGTACTAGTAATAGTAGTGGTAGCAGTAATAGTAGTAGTAGTGGTTGTGGTAATAGTGGTAGTAGTGGTAATGGTAGTAGTACTAATAATAGTAGTGGTAGTAGTAATAGTAATAGTAGTGGCAGTAGTAGCAGTGGTAGTGGTAATGGCAGTAGTAATAATAATAGTAGTAATAGTGGTAATAGTAGTAGTGGTGGTAGTGGTAATAGTATAAGTACTGGTAGTGGTAGCAGTAATAGTAATAGTAGTGATAGTGGTAATAGTAGTAGTAGTGGTAGTGGTAATAGTAGTAGCAGTGGTAGTAGTAGCAGTGGTAGTGGTAGTAGTAATAGTAATAGTAGAGGTAGCAGTAATAGTTATAGTAGTGGTAGTAGTAGCAATGGTAGTAGTAGTAGTAATAGTAATAGTTGTGGTAGTAGTAGCAGTGGTAGTGGCAATGGTAGTAGTAATAATAATAGTAGTAGTAGTGGTAATAGTAAGAGTAGTGGTAGTAGTAGCAGTGGCAGTGGTAATGGTAGTAGTAATAGTAGTAGTAGTGATAGTGGTAATAGTAAGAGTAATGGAAATAGTAATGATAGTAGTAGCAGTGGTAGTGGTAGTAATGGTAGTTGTTGAAATCTTTACAAACTGCTAACTCATTAGAGTTGATGTTTTGGGTTAGAACCTGAAACAAGGTACTAAGTAGAACTAATTAATACAATGCTTGTGTTCATATCTTTACTCATTGGAGTTCACAAGTATGGGAGATTCACAACGTAAGCTTTGTAACTTTGTGAATTCACACCTCCCTTGAAGCTCTTAGGGCTAGAGAGCACTCTGGGAAGAAACCCATAATCCCTCTCTCTCGTATCCCACAATTCCTCTCTTTCATATAAGAAACAGACAGAGGCTCTCTGACGGAATTCATCCAAATTACATGGAGAGGGGAGCATCAAGTCAGAAGCAGCCACGAGTCAGAGTTGAGCTAGAGCCAGGAGAGAATTACTTCGGAAGGCAAGAGAGATCCATTCCATTTGTCCACTTGGCTGGCTGGTGGCTGAAGAAAGCAGAGGCAGAAGCAAAGGACAATCTGTGATATTGTTGGTAGTAGCAGTGATATTGATGAAGGTAATGAAGATAGGATGCGAAGAGCTAGTGCTCCAAGGTTTTTAAGTGCTTTACAAATATTTTTATTGTTATAAATAATCCTAGGGAATAGATGCTATTATTATATGAATTTTATAGATGAGGAAACAGGCAAACACAAGTTACATTGATTGCCCAGGACCATATTTAGCAATTGTCTGAGGCCGAATTTGAATTCGGGTCTTGCTGATTCCACTGCTTTATACCACACACAAAAAAGCCCACACCTCCTATAAATGTCAAGGGAATTATAATCTAATTCCTCTTGAATTTCTCTGACTTTCCCACATAGCTGGAGTGAACAGTCACTTTAGGTTATACTTTGAATGGTGATGACTGCATTGTCAGCTTCTTAGAGTCCACCAGGACATCCTGGATAATAGCACTCTTACCTTGGTTCTACAGAAATCATCTTCGTTCAGATGAGATGCCAGTTTAGGACTCCAAAATCATAGTCCCATGTCTCATTTTTTACTTTTTCTACTTCAGCTTCTGTATCTTGTTGCTCCTCTCTATCTACCTGCAGAGCTTTCTCAGCCTTGTTTTTAAAAATCTTTTTGCCTATTAGAACTATCTATTAGAGCCCTTGACTGGTAATGTCCCATGCTGTGTCCCATACAACTCTCAGAATGTTGAGAAATCAAATCCTATGGAGATTTTCTTTTTTTTTCTTTGTCTTTTCTTTTCCTTTCCTTTTTTTTCCTTTTTCCTTTTCTTTTCTTTCTTCTTTTTTTTCCCTTTCCTTTTCTCCCCCGCCCCCACCTTGAGACAACTGGGTTAAGTGACTTGCCCAGGGTCACACAGCCAGGAAGTGTTAAGTGTCTGAGGTTGGATCTGAACTCAGGTCCTCCTGAATTCAGGGCTGATCCTCCATCCACTGCGACACCTAGGTGCCCCGAGATTTTCTTTTATAAAGTTTTTTCTTGATTTTTAAGATACTCACACATAACTGTAATACTTAATCGTAAGCCCCGCTGACTATAAGTAGAGTGGTAAGTTTTCTTCAGTAAGCATAGAGAAGGGCCTGTTCTTTTCCCAAAGGATGATCTAGCTGTAGAGGTAAGTTGACTCTGAAAAGAGAAGGCAGCAGCTTGCAATCCAAAGGGACTTATCGGGAGCCAATTGAGGATTAGTTGTGCAGAGAAAAAAAATATGGTCTTGGTAAAGAAGTGGGCCTGTATTGCATACTCCCATTTGCCCTTGCGCCTAGCCTAGCAAGTACAGCAGAAGAATTGAGTGGCAGAGGCAGAACTGGGGTAGCTTTGGTCCCTGGACCTGAGCACTGTGTAACTCATCCAGGCAGCACATTTAGGCAAGAACAAACAAGGCTCTGCTTGCTTCTCATGTCCCAAAATTTCCACTGCAGAGGCTAAGTGCCTGGGGTCAGAGCTAGAGATGTGGAAAGGCCAGAGAAACATTGTTGGGGCAGAGGAGCACAGCTGCATAAGTCTGATGTTTATTTCCCCTTTTCTATATTCTGTTTGTAGCTTCTGGGTGTCTTGCCAAGCTGAGCTTGTATCTGGGCATACAGTGCACCACCAAGGACTGATTTATAATGAGTTCCTGATGTAAGATCAGGAGGTTGCATCCCCGAGGCGCGTTTAACATCACTCCTCTCCACTCTTTAACACTGGTGTGAGGAAGCTGGGTAATCTGATATTTAGGTGGTAAGGAGAAGAGGCCCTACTTTAAAACTTTTTATACAAAGTTTGTCTTCTCACAAATAGAATCATGCATCCTTGAGTTGTTTTTTCTACTAGTGGTGATGTTGTGGCTGCTATTTATATAATACTTCAAAGTTTTAAAAAACTCTTCCATGCATTATTTCAGCTGACTCTCATGCCATTTTTGTGATGTGAGCAGTATGCAGGGGAGTTTGCTGGGAAATATTCAATGACTAGCTCTCTTAGAGGGAAAATGTGTGCTGGGTATTTAATCTGCATTATTAATATTTTCTTCATTACTTTCTTAAGTCTAGCTAACCCAATCAATGAAACAATAAATCAAGCCCCAATTTATAGCATTTGAAGATTTCCAAGGTGAAAATTTGAAGAATTCCAGTGAAAATTTAATAGTTGACTTTTGTAAGTCAAAAGAGATGACTTTAGCATACTATTGGTATAGATATCACCATTTTATATCAGGGGAAACTGAAGCTCTCATGAAACTTTAACCTTTCCCTAGGGTGTCTATCTTATTGCCTTCATACACACTCAATGCTATTCTAGTTCTTTTTTTTTTTTTTTTTTTTGCTGAGGCAATTGGGATTAAGTGACTTGCCCAGAGTCACACAGTTAGAAAGTGTTAAGTGCCTGAGATCAGATTTGAACTCAGATCCTCCTGACTTCAGGGCTGGTGCTCTATCCATTGCTTTACCTAGCTGCCCCTTTCTCTTCTAGTTCTTTAAAAAAAAAAAAAAAACTTTACTAGCTCCTACTTGGAACCATAATCTTTTCTTCCCTTTCTCACATTTTTTGAAAAGCCCTTTGCATGGGACCCACATCTGCAAAAATGTTTGTGGCAGCCCTTTTGTAGTGGCAAGAAACTGGAAACTGAGCAGATGCCCATAAGTTGGGGAATGGCTGAATAAGTTACGGTACATGAATGTTTTGGAATATTATTGTTCTATAAGAAACAACAAGTGGGATGATTTCAGAGAGGCCTGGAGAGACTTACATGAACTGATGCTGAGTGAAAGGGTCCTTATACACAGTAACAAAATTGATGATCAGTTATGATGGACGTGGCTCTCTTCAACGAGAGGATTCAAACCAGTTCCACTTGTTCAGTAATGAAGAGAGCTATCCAAGCCCAGAGAGAGAACCAGGGGAACAGAGGGTAGAACACACAATAGCATTTTCACTCTCTCTCTTGTTTGCTTGCATCTTTTTTTTTCCTTTTTAGATCTGATTTTTCTTGTGCAGCAAGATAACTATAAATATGTACACATATATTGGATTTAACATGTATTTCAATATATTTAACATGTATTGGACTACCTGCCAGCTAGGGGAGGGGGTGGGGGGAAGGAGAGGAAAATCTGGGACAAAAGATTTTGCAAGGGTCAATGTTGGAAAAATTAATGCTTTATAAATAAAAAGCTTTAATAAAAAAAAGAAAAGCCCTTTGCATTTATCATCTGTACTTCCTCTCTTCTCACTTCTCAAACTTTGCCATATGATTTCTGAACTCATTCCTAAAATGAAACTAAAACTCCCTACACAAGAATTTCATCATCCTAAGCATGGTTCACCCATCACTAAAAGTACTTAGTTTAATCATCTTTGTTATCGTTTTTGGATCTAATCTGTGATTTCATTGGTAAGAGGAGCAGCCAATGACTTGTCCAGGATCATCCAATCAATGGTTGTTAAAATCTAGACTTGAAACTCAGTCATCTTCCTTCAAGGTTAAGTCAACTCTATTATGGCTGTCTAGTTTATTACCTGGAAGCAATGAAAAGGGGCTGCTTCAATAAGGGTCCTTGCCAGTTGTCCTCAGAATCTGTTTTTTCTGGCTTCTTAGAAGCAAATCAGGGCAGCGGTCCAGGCAAGACTAGACACTTTTCTGCTGGCTCTCTCTACCAAGATCTCCCTCTATTAGTCACCTTTGCCAAGAAGACACTCTAAGTGTCGTTATCGGGTGCACTCAAAGCATCATGTTCTCACTCCCTTGCCTTTGATCACATCTCACAGTCAGTAACATTGAAAGCTCTGACCTTTTGCATTTGATGGGGAGGGGAGCAGATCATCCCTTGCTTTTCCTTCCATGCCTTCCTCTGTACTCCATTGCATTTCTTCCCTGCTATTCCTTAAACCCAATATGTCTCTTCACATCACTTACTTAGACTTTTAAAAAGCATGAGCGTTCCTCACACATTTCCCTATTCAATATTCCTGGTTTCTGAAACTCCTCATTATATGTTAATCCTTCCACTCCAATAGTGTATCATTTACTGACCTAAGTGACACAGTTTCACATACCAGTAGTTATATTAAGAGGGCCACTTAAGGAATTGTATTGAGTGCCTCATTCTTCAATTCCTTCTTTGCTTGGTCTGTACAACAACGACATAATTGTCTCTGGCTTTAGAATTAAAACTATATTTAAAAAGGGAAAATGCTCTAGAAAAGAGAATTACTCCTCTAATATCCCTTACTTTTTCTCCTCTGGTGATTGATGATGGGAGGATTTGGTCATATGAATAAATTAATTTTTGATTATTCACAGACCTTTTAAAGCATGAGAGTTTAATAAGCACTTACTGAATTAAAAAGGGATACTGGAGAATGTGCTTAATGTGGGCTGAGGAAGAACTGGGTTTGAATTTTACCTTAGCTACTTATGAAGTGTATGATCCTGGGCAAGTCATTTAACCTGTCTGGGTCTCAGTTACTTTATATGTAAAATGGGGCAGTGTCATATTTGATGACTTGTAAGGTTCCTTCCAGTTCTATGAAATAAAGAGAATAGCTTCCTAGATATGTTAGATCCCCCCTCCAAAAAAAAAAAAAACTAAGTAAATACCAATTTTTCTAAAATCATGCTGTTTCATCATTTTTAGTCACATCTGACTCTTCATGGCCCCTTTTGAGATTCTTTACAAAGACTCTGGAGCGGTTTGTCATTTCCTCTCTGGCTCATTTTAGAGATGAAAAAACTGAGGGAAAAAGGATTACATTATTCACCCAGGATCAAGCTGCTAATAAATGTCTGAGACTAGATTTGGACTCAGGACTTTCTGACTCTAGACTTGACAAGATATCCATTATTCCACCTAGCTCCCTTAGGTTCTGAGATTATTAGATCATAGATTTAAAGCCACATTAGAAGGCCACTAAATCCAAACCTCTCACTTTACAGATAAAGATCAGTCACACAGTAAGTTGCTTTTTTCTTCCTTCCTTCCTTCCTTCCTTCCTTCCTTCCTTCCTTCCTTCCTTCCTTCCTTCCTTCCTTCCTTCCTTCCTTCCTTCCTTCTCTCTCTCTCTCTCTCTCTCTCTCTCTCTCTCTCTCTCTCTCTCTCTCTCTCTCTCTCTTTCTTTCCTGAAACAATTGAGGTTAAGTGACTTGCCCAGGATCACACAGCCAGGAAATATTAAGTGTCTAAGGCCATATTTGGACTTTGAACTCAGGTCCTCCTTATTTCAGGGCTGCGTGGACCTAGCTGTTCTTTCTCCCTCCCCCCCCCCAACTTTCTGAGGTAGGATTTGAACTCAGGTTTTCTATATCTAAGGGACATAATTACAAGTGTAAATATAATAATTGTCTTCTCATTTATGAAACGAAAGACTACGTTACAGGAGTTTGGCAGTGTTACTGGTGGTAGTGGGCATCCAGACTTGTGATTTCATCAATATATGAAACTTGGTTTGCAGAAATGTTCTAGGTGTAGATCGGCAACTTGTGTCATTTAAGTGTTTTAGGGATCTGCCTGAGGCCCTAAAATGTTAAGTGACTGTTCCAACATCACTTGGATCAATATAGATCAGAGGCAGTATGGAAACTCAGATTATCATCCTAGACCCAGCCTTTGTGCAAAAATTTTGCTGCCTCTCATACATTCTATGATTCTATAACCTTACAATTAGCTGTGGATAAGAACAGAGAGATCAATACAGGTATAAAGCCATATTTACACAACTTACATGAAACCACATTTGACTTAAAGCTAGAATTCTATCAGTTCAAAGAATTGAGGATCATGCTAATAAAACTTTGTGTCCCCAGTGCTTAATACAAAGCTGGTACACAGAAGTTACTTAATAGATTCTGGTTAAATGAATAAATGAAGTGGAACTGATGCTTTCAAGATGTCTGCTTTGTTGTGAATACAATGAGAAAGATAGTTTTTGTTTGTTTTTTAATCAACAAAAAAATTTTAAAACTGTGGTTCCCTCTGAATTTCTACCTAGAGTGAAGTATAGAGTCTGATCCTTTAAAAAAAAAAAAAAAAACCTGATTCAGTAATATCTGAACATTGTAAACATTAGCAGAAATATCCATTTTTCTGGCACTATTTATTTTTCATTGTAGTTCTGTTGTTGTTTGGACCAGCAATTTCTATTATTGGTATCATCATTTCTATCATTGGTATTATCATAGCTTCTATGAAGGATGTTCTTTTTATTAACATAGATTGTCAACAGTTTTGTAATTTATAGTCTGAGAGCTGCCTGGGAATACCTAAAGCATAAGTGTTTTGTCTATGGTTAGACAGCTTATCTATATCAGAGGTGAGACTTGAATCCAGATCTTCCTGACTCATATGAGTTCTTTATTCACTATTTTATGCTGCCTCCCATTTCATTATTGTAGATAAAGAGATTACAGTTCCTTTGACTGCATGGCAGGCTTAATATTTACCTAGAAAGGGAAACCATCGTATTTCCCCAGGATTCAAACATCCTGATTGCCCTCAGTGCCACGAGTAAGCAGAATTTTTAAGTGAATGGGCAGAAGAATATTGAGGGCAAGAACTGTTTCTGCATGTTTTGTATCAGAAGAAGAGAGATCTATTTTTTCCCCTGACGACCATCACGAAAACATACACTTATCTACCTATCTAAAAATATATATATGTGTATATATGTGTATATATATATACTTTATCTATATAAATATATAATGTATATAGATACATAATGTATATATACACAATGTATGTATATATGTATACATTTATTTTCCTATGTATTTAAATAGGTTTTATTTAAAATATGTTTCATGTTATAATTAACAGATTAAGATGCTGAAAGGTATGTGGAGTGAAGAAAAGCATATATATATATATATATATATATATATACACAATGCATATATGTGCATAAATTTATTTTTCCTATGTATTTAAATAGATTTTATTCAAAATATGTTTCATAACAGAGTAAGATGCTGAAAGGTATGTGGAGTAAAGAAAAGCGTGTAGATAATGTGTACGTATACACACACACACACAATGCATATACGTGTTCATACTTCCTATGTAGGTTTTATTTAAGCTGTGTTTCCTGTTGTAACTAACAGAGTAGGACGCTGACAGGTATGCGGAGGGAAGAAAAGCAGAAGAAAGGAGGCAAGGCTGGAAAGGGGGAGAGCCGGACCCAGCTGGCCGCGGGAGAGCCGCGAGAAGGCACTCTGGCCCTAGCAGCGAGACGCACTGGTGGGGTTAAGTGGCCCAGGGTGCAGCCCGGAGCGGAGAACACCCAACCAAACTGCCAGGGGAAAGAAGCAATTAGGAGTTCGGGTAGTCACTGAGCTGGGCTGGCAAACAGAAACCGAGCGGCTGGAGCCCCGGGGAGGGGGAGGGACGGGGAGGGGCCGCTGTGGGGGATAACGAGAAGGAAGCAGGGAGAGGCGGGAGAGCTCCGAGCTGCCGCCGAGTCCCAGGTAAGGAACGCCAGATGTCAGGGTCAGGGGGAGGGGAAGCCCCGCCCCGGGGCTGCAAGGGAGGGGGCCGGAGTCAGGCTTCCGGGCGCGGTCTCCTCCGGCACCTGCCCGGGCATCGGCTCACCTCGGCGAGCGGCGGCAGCCTGCCTGCTTCTGGAAAGGGGAGATGCAAACCGGGCAGCGGGGAGAGGAAGCGGACAAATGGAGGGGAGCGCGAGGGCGGAGAGACAGGCGGGCAAGGGCCGAGGGGCGAGGAACGCAGAGGCTCGCAGACGCATAAACGCCTGGGACGAGACGCGGAGAGGAAGAGAGACAAGGACACACACTTGGAAAAATGAAGCAAGACGAGAGACTCAGAAGAGAGCCCTGAAAGAAGTGAGGTGAGGCGAGGGGAGGGGATCAGTCTCTCCAAATTTACCTAGTTTGGTTTTCACAATAAATCATTCCATTCATATCTTATTCTTTACCGAAGCTACAAGTTCAGGGTGAGTTAAGTTATCTCTGGTATTCTTAAACTCACACATTATGTTTTAACTACCGTTTACAGCTTAACTCTTCTCCACAACCTTTGGCAGAGGTTTCTAATCTTTTTTTTTTTAATATCATGAACCCCTTTCTTAGAAAAAAAATTAATGTAAAACATAAGTATGTAAAACACCAAAGTAAATCAATTATATTAAAATTTAATAATGAATTTTATTACATAAAAATATATACATTTTACATTAATACACAATAACTACACTATACTATATATTATAATATTAATATATAATATGTTTACTATATAAAATTACCTTCTTACTTATTTTAGCATCACTTTATCCATAAAGTGATCTTGGACACAGTACTTTTTTTTTTTTGGTGGAAGGGCAGAATTTGGGATAAAAGAAGGAGAAACTGATACAGATTATTTTTGTAATCTTGTATTTGGGCATCTAAGAAATTCTGATTTGGGCCCTATTATTGTGGAACTATGAAACCATGACAAATCATCTAACTTGTCTGTACCTATGCTTTGTCCATTATAAAATATCTGTCTTCCCTCACATGATTGTTGAGAGTAAAAGCTTTAAAAATTAATGTGCTACAATTCACCTTTATGAGATACGTTTACAATTTTCAAAATGCTCTCCTCACATTTAATTCTGTATTATATGTAGTCTGTGGCCACATGACTGTCCCCATTTTACAGATGAGGAAATAGGCTTGGGAAATGATAGGCATAATTTTTCATATTTGCTTTTGAGGAAAGGGAGAGAGAGATAGAGAATCAGGGACAGAGAATCAGAGAAAAAGAAAGAGAGACACAGTAGAAAATACAGAGAGATAAAAATAGAAACAAATAAGAAGAGACAGAGAGAGACAGAAACAAACGGGTAGACAAATACAGAAGAAGAGACAAAGAGAAGCAAAGAGGCAAAGACTTGAGCCTCCAAGACAAGAATCAGAGAAAAGCAGAGATGAGAGAGAGAAGCAGAGAGACAGAGAAACACAGAGAGAAACAGAGACAGTAGAGAAAACAGAAATAAAAATAGAAATAGAAACAAGAAACAGAGACAGAAACAAACGGGTAGACAAAGACAGAAGAAGAGACAAAGATAAAGAAGCAAAGAGGCAAGACAAAGACTTTAGCCTCCAAGACAAGAGTCAGCGAGAAGTAGAGATGAGATAGCAAGGCAGGGAGACAGAGAGAGGGAGACAGAGACAGACACACAGAAACAAAGAGAGATAGAGACAGAGAGAGAGGGAGAGGGAAAGACAGAAACAGAGACAAAGATATAGACAGAGACAGATACACAGAGGGAGACAGAGATAGAATCAGCGAGAGAGACCCAGAGAGAAAGAGACAGGCAGACAGAGACAGACAGAGAGAAAGAGACAGGTAGAGAGACACAAAGAGAAAGACAGACAGACAGATACAGAGAGAGAGGCAGACAGAAAGAGAGAGAGAGACAGACAGACAGACACATGGGGTGGGAGAGGGGAGGAAGAGAAACAGAAGACAACCAAACAGAGAGGTAGAAAGAGGTAAAGACAAGAGAGACAGAAAGGTAGAGAGAGAGAAAAAGAAAGGGAATCCCTATCTTACAGAAGCAATATTCTAAAGAGGAAAGAGCATATAAATGGAGAGTTTAAAAGGGGTGGGGGAAAAGAACAATCGAGGTGATAGAAATGGCAGCAGGGGTCCCATAAGGATAATAGCCTTGGTGTGGCATTACCAACAGGATGGAGGGTTTTACAGGGTAGGAAAAAAAAAGATGGTTCTTAAACTCAAACTTTGAAGAAATGAAAATGAATCATAGAAAGTTCATTTAGTTTAAACTGCTCATCTTACAAAGAAATTGAAGTCTGGAGATGGGAGGCAATTTGTCCAAGATTTGCCCCATTCCCAGAATTTAATCTTTCAGCTCTTTCTTTTTGAAAGCTCTAGGTTTTTTTCTTTTTTCTTTTTTTTTCACTCTAATAGTATTTTATTTTTCCAATTATACACAAAGATAATTTTCAATATTCACTTTTGTAAGATTTTGAATTCCAACTTTTTTCCTTTCCCCTTCCCTCTCCACTTCCTAAGACAGCAAACCATCTGATATATATTATACATATATAGTCATTTTAAACATATTTCCATATTAGTCACGTTGTGAAAAAAAAAACAGGAAAAAACAAAAGAAAAAAAGGTAAAAATAGTATGCTTTGATCTGTATTGTCTTTATGATCTGCATTTAATCCCCAGTCTAGTTTTTTTTTTAAAGTTTAGTTGAAATGTCTTCTTCTACAGGAAGATTTTCTGGATCTCCATCCCCTCAATTGCAAAAGTTACTACATATAACTCTTTTTGTAGTGGCAAGCAACTGGAAACCGGGGATGCTCATCAGTTGAAGAATGGCTGAATAATATGAATGCAGTGATGAATAATATGAATGAAATGATGGTGAGCAGACTGATTGCAGAAAAGCCTTGAAAGACTGACATGAACTGATGTTGAATGATGTGAGTAGAACCTAGAGAACATTGCACTTAGTAACAACAAGATTATGTGATGATCCAAATGTGATGGATGTGGCTCTTCTCAACAATATAGTGATTCAAGGCAGTTCCAATAGACTTGTGAAGGAAAATTCCATCTGCTCCAAGAGAAAGAACTATGGATTCTGGATGTTGATTAAAGCATAGTATTTTCATTTTTTTGTTGTGTTTGTTTGCTTGTGTTTTTTTTTTTTCTTTTTGGTCTGATTTTTCTTGGACAATATAATAAATATGGAAATATGTTTAAAAGAATTGCATATATTTAACCTATATCAAACAGCTTGCTATTTTGGGGAGGGAGTAAGGAAGAAGAAAGATTTGGAACACAAGGTTTTACAAAAATGAATGTTGAAAACTATCTTTCCATGTATTTGGAAAAAACAAATACTATTTTAAAATCTACTATATGTATTTATGTACATATAGTATATTTACTTATATTTTATATAAGTTATATATATTTAATATAACATATATATTATATGTTATTTCTCAGGGTAGAATAGGTCAGAAACTATTTTATTCTTATCTTTCTATATTAGTGCTAGCTACTAGCAGTAGCACAGAGTAATCACTTAATTTGTGCCTGTTGATTAATTCATTGATGAAAGTCATTCAGGGAAACCCTGTTTTCTAACCTAGTCTTTTTATTTTTCCACAATGCCTTTCTAATAGTTCATAAACTAAGTACTTCATGGGAGTGCCACAAGATGAAAAGGAGGTAATGCTCAGGTTGTGGCATGGCATTAATTAGTTTTTTTTAAATTAAATCTTGTTCAACCAGATTTTCTAGGATGTTAAAGGACAAGTTTTCTATTTCCTTCTTACATAAAGAGTTATGTCCACTCTTTCTCCTGGTTGTGCTACTGAATAACAAATCTCAACACTAGCTTCTAATAGGCAACTTTATTAATTCTTTTTATTAATTAATAAAATTAATAATTAATTTATTAATTAATATTAATAATGTGTATATATACATACATAAAACCTATAAAGGGTATATACATATATATGAATATATATAAGTGTATATATAATTACACACACATTTTATATATATATATATATAACATATTTAAATTGCTAATCAAGTAACTTATGATTTTCTCCTGATTAGGAGATTAGGTTGTCGCAAATATAATAATCCTATCGTAACGTGCCATTGAGGGCTATGATCTGCCTAGACTACATAACTGAAAAATTACTAGTATTGTTATTTAGTTGTTTTTCAGTCATGTCTAAATCTTCATGACTCCTTTTGGGGTGTTCTTGGCAAAGATACTGAAATGGTTTGAGATTTCCTTTTCCAGCTCATTTTACATGTGAGGAAACCGACTTGTCCAAACTGTTTCTGGTTCAGAGATCAGCTCTCTAGCCAGTATACCAAGCTACAAACAATGAGGAAATGCCTCTTCAAAATTAAGCTTATTTTGTTGCTTTCCATTTCCCTTACGGTTCTGTAAGGAGAGTAGGATTAGGAAGTACTGGAGTCTAGTGCTGTCCAGTTCTGCTTGGGAGAAGGAGTTCCTTATACTGGGAAAGCTAGATGGCATAGTGGATAGAGTGCTGGCCCTGAGTTCAAATGGGTTCTCAGACACTTACTGGCTGTGTGATTCTGGGCAAATCACTTAGCTCTGATTGCCTCGAAAAAAAAAAATTTTTTTTCTATATGAATGAAATCAGAGGTCCAATTGCTATTCACTTTTTTTTTCCATTCATTTATTATTTGAAAACAGTATTCTTCCAAGTGGATATCCTGTAATGCATGTGAAACATCTTATGATTCTTGATGGAGGAGGGAAGAATGCACCCCTTTTCTGATGCTGCTATATTTCTGTCTCCCACCTTATCCCACAAAAGAAGGGGAGAGAGTAGAAACATAGGAAAAAAACAGTGTTGAGCAGCTGGGTCATACAGTGGGCAAAGTGCTAGATCTGGAGTGGGAAGACTTTTTTCCTTCCTTCTCTGCTCCATCTGTAGAGCCCTTGATTTGGGCCAAGTCCTAAAACTATGGCATCTCCTCTCTTTTATTCCAAATGTTTAAAATGTGAGGGAAGGGGATGTTACTGTTACGGGATGTGTATCTGGAAGAAGAGAGACAACAGGGTAGAAGTCTCATTAGTACTAGGCAAGCAACTTATTTTCAATGAGCTTTAATTTCCCCTTCTGTAAAATAATCAAATCAAAATAATCAATAAAAAAATCAAAATACCACCTGTAATATCTACCTCACAGAACTGTTTTGAGGTTTCAAATGAATATATGTAACTCACAGTGGTACTTTGGCACTTGTTGCTTTAATTGATTCCAGAAGGCACAAGGAGTGGTGAAAATGACCAGTACTGAATGGATTTTTTCCATCAGTACAACATCTCTAGTCTGCAGCTTAAACCTCCCTCCCTACTTAATTCCCCAAAGAGGCAAGCGGGGGTTCCAGCTGCAGAGAAACAAGCTGGGCCAGCAGCTTCTTCCTTCTTGACCCCACTGCCCAGGCTCTGGCCACTGCTAGGGTTCAAGGGCTGCAGGAGTCCTGCTTCTGCTCCTGTTGAACATGGCTGCCGTTCCGGACCCCCTCCAGTCCTACTATTTGGGAGACTGTACTGCAGGCACATCATCCTGCAGGAATTGCCCTGCAACCCACCTGCCAAGTGCAGCACCTCTAACCTGGCAGTCAGCACCGGTGGCAGTTTGCCTAGCCAACCTCACATCCCTACTGCTCAGCCAAGATGGCAGCTAAGTGCCATGAGGGCCGGGCAAGCATCAAGGGCTGAAATATTTTTTTCTCATTAAAATGTGTCAAATTTGATGAGTTTTGAAGCTGGTTAATGCCAAGGTGCTCCTGTATTTGAAAAATAAATTTAAATTAAAGTCAGTTTTTCATATTCTTATTGTTTTTGATTATTGAAAAACAGTTTGGCTTAATGAACAGAAGGCCAGCCATAGAGTCAAGATGTCCAAGGTTCGTGTGCTGTCTCTCTAAGAGTCTGGCTGTGTCACCCTGGGCATGTTGTTTACTTATCAGACTGTAAATTCCAGAACCTGGGAGTCTGTATTGGTAGATGCAAACTTCTTATAACAAGTGAAGAATAGGTTTTTTTTGGGGGTGGTGGTGGTGCATAATATATTCCACAATTTTATTAGTATTTTCATGATATATCTTAAGAGACCCTGAAATGGGAGTCAGAGAAGTAGATTCTAGTGCCACCTCTGATTTTGGTAAGTAAATTGCTTCTTCCTGTTTCAGTCTCCTTACCTGCAAAATGAAGAGACTGAATTATATAATCTCCAAGGTTTCAAACCTATGAGTCTATGTGATCATGATATGCCATAATGGAATCCTATATGTATTTACCAATAGAAACAACATGAAAAATAGTATTTAGGTTCAATTCTATTTATGCCATACATTGGGTACATGATAGGTCATAGAGTTACAAAAGTCACTTTTGTGGTCTGGACTAGAAACCTAACCATCGTTTATAATATTGTTTCTGTGGGAAAGTACATTTCTAGTTCCAAACAACCAAATGAAAAATCAACTTTTGGAACATAGCCTGTTGTTAAGGCGAAAGAGTATAGAAATAAAAATGCCTTTTGAAAACCAAAGGAAATCATGTTGAAAGTTACCAAAGACTTTTCTGAATGGCTTTTTGAAATTAATAAATAATGATAAATTAATATTATACATTTAAAATCTCATTTGCTAGTTCTTCATGTGTCAGCTCCACTACCTGTGGCTATACCCCAAAGCTCTATCCTGGATTTACTTAATAAATTTTATTTTTTTATTTTTACATGCATTTAACGTTTTTTCCCCTCCCAGTGTGTTACCCTCCCATTGAACAGTAACAACAACAACAACAAAAACCATCATAAACATGTGTAGTTCAGCAAAACAGATTCCCAGATTGATCATTCCCAAGAATGCATATCTCTGGCAGGAGATAGGTGTCATGTTTCATCTTCAGTGTTCTGGGCTCATGATTCATCATTGCATTGATCAGGATTCTAAAGTCTTTCAAAGTTGTTTTTCTCCATATGTTGTTGTCACTAGAAATGAATCTCTTAGTTCTGTTCACTTTGCTCTGCATTATATCATAAAGATTTTCCCAGTTCCTTTGAAACTGTCCATTTTGTCATTTTCCAATAAAATAGCCTCTAATTTTAGTCTACTATGAAAAGGGTTGTTAAAAATATTTTTGTACATTTAGGATCTTTTCCTTTTTCATTGATCTCTAGTGGTATGATTGGTTCAAAGCATATGGAAAATTGAGTAATTTGAGGACCATAGTTCCAAATTGTGTTCCAGAAGGTCTAGAAACAATTCACAGTTCTACCAACAGTGCATTACTGCTTCTCCTTTCACTCTATATCATCTTACTTGGTGATCTCACTACCTCCCATGGGTTCAATTATCTTCTCAGTACAGATGAGTCTCAGATTTTTAAATCTAGGTTTAATCTTTCTTTTGAACATGTCATACATGTCTAGATGCCTTTTGTCCATCTTGAACTGGATGTCCCAAAGGTATCTCAAACTCAACACAAAATTCATTGTCTTTCTTCTTAGATCATCCCCTCTTTCAAACTTGCTCATAATTATAGGGGAAAGTACTATCCTTCCAGTCACTCAGGCTTACAACCTCTGTGAATTCCACAGCTCCTCCCATCCATCAAATATAAACCAAACATTGCTGAATTTTATTGTTTCTACTTTTACACCTCTCATTTATATTTGCATTTCTCCACTCATGTTGACAACCATCCTGGTATAAGGCTTGATTACCCGGACTACTTTAATAACCTTCCTCCAGGAAAAAGACTGATAAGTAGAAGTATGTATAGAAAAATTACATATGTGTGTACACATACACACATACACCTGTTTGTGTCTAATGGTAGTTATGATGGGGAGGGGAGGAGAGGAAAAATAAATTTACATGCTCACTTTGTTGTATATTTGGAGGGAATAATAAGTTGTATGTGGTAGATTTGCAATTTCATGTATAGTCATCTTTTTTATTTTACTGTATTATGGAAATGCTTGTTTTCTTCCATGAATTGAAAATAAAATAAAATTATAAAAATAGCCTTCTAATTAGTCTCTCTGGTTTCTAGTCTCTTCCTACTCCAATTCATCTTCCACTTACCTGCTAAAATGAGTTTGTTAAAGTGTAAATCTGACCATGTCATCCCCCTACTCAGTGAACTCTAGTAACTCACTTCAACCTCTGTTTGGCATTTCAAGCCCATCACAACATGGTCCCTTCCTTTTTACCTTATACTCCACTACATTATAGTGTACACTATATACTCTAATTCAATTCCATAAGCTTATTTGTTGTGTTGGGAAACTCTCTATCTTAAATCTGTCATTGCACTGACTCTCCTCTGCTTGGAATGCTCCTAGAATATTCCTAAAAATGTTAAAAGTTTTTTGTGTTTATTCTTTTTAAGTTTTTTTTTTAAGTTTCTTTTTAAAAATTACTAAGGGCAGCCAGGTGGTACAGTGAATAGAGCACTGATTGTGGAATCAGGAGTACCTGAGTTCAAATCTGGCTTCAGACACTTGACATTTACTAGCTGTGAACAAATCACTTTATTCATAAAATTACTGACATACATAAATATATTCTCTAAGATCACAGAATTTGAGAATTAAAGCTGGAAGGGGATTTGAAGGCTTCTTCATTTCCGAGATAAGCAATCAATAAGGCCCAGACAGGTTTTGTGATATATGGTATTGTAAGTGTGGAAATAGAAGGAAATCACCTTAAAGGTAATTGAATCCAAGCTTGGATGATGAGATGAAGGTTCAGTGAGATGAACAGACTGCTCAGAGCTAGTAAGTATCTGAAATGGATTTGAACCTCATCTTCCTGATTCCCAGAATGGCATTCTACCCACTATACCATGCCGTTTTCCAGCATTAACATTAATTAAATTATATATGTATATATATAATATAAAAAATAAATTAAAAACATTAACAAAATATTTTACTTTTTCCTCAAAATTAACCACTAAGCCAAAATAACAAGGCAATGTTAATTGGAATGGAATCAGGCACTATTGCCAGGTTAGAGAATGGAAGATGTTACAAGGGAGATGTTCCCAACTGGGTTATCTGACTTCCCTAAACTTAGTTTCACTACTCTAACCCCCTGACCATGTTTCTCTTTTATCCTGTTTGCTACTAAAAGGAGAGAGAAATACAACTGGAGATAATAGACTGACTAATTCTGGGGTTAGTTACTCAGACCCAGAATACAGTTAAAATTCAGTCTTTGTCATAGTATCTTTAAATGAATGTCAGATGATCTGAAAAACTGTCAGGTTTTCAGGTGTGTGTGTGTGTGTGTGTGTGTGTGTGTGTGTGTGCGCACGCGCGCTCGTTTAATCTGACATTTTCTTCATCATTTATATATATAGCTCATTAATAGATAATACCAAGGACATCTTGATTAGGTCCTGAAGCTAAAGTCTTGGCTAAAAATGACATTAGTTTCAAGCAAACCTTTTACTGGAACATGTAGTATAACTGGAACATAATGAAACAATTTCCCTTTGCCACATATGAAAATGAATCTCATTGTATTTTAGTCATGCTATATTTTCTACAGCAAATTGGGATTCACCTTAAGAGCTATTGCTCCCACCTACATATACTAGATTATTTACTCCCATTCCACAATTCAGCACAACAAATATTTGTCACAAAATCACAGAATCTCATAGTTGGACCTCAAAGGGTCATATTTTATTGAATAGGAATCGTTTGCACAACATTCCTAACAAGTGGTTATTCTGCCTTTGCTAGAAGAGTTTTTTTGATCTGCAGAAACAATTCATTTCATTTCTGTGCAGTTTTAATTTTAAGGAAGTTTTTCTTGACATTAAGATTAAATTTGAGTATTTGCAATATCTATCTTTTACTTCCCGTTCTGCCCTTTGGGATCAAGCAGAAAAGTCTAATCTTTCCACATGGCAGATAGTGAAAATACTTGAAAACAACTCTCATACTCCAATATAATTTGGGTTATCTAAATTGTGTGTATAGATCTGGGAGGAGATACAAAATATAGGTATATCCGTCTCTACATTAATGGAGCTGCTGATCTAGGGTTAAGACATCCATAAATAAAATTGTATCTCACACTAATATATGACAAATCCTTAGAAGAGTCCCAAACAAAGTAATATTTGAAATCCAGGAGAAGTCTTTTCTCGTGGGGAGAGATCAAGGAAGACTTTATGAAGGAGGTGGCTTTTTAACTCAACTTTTAAAGGACTAGAATTCAATCAATGAAGTATATTCCAGGCAAAACCAGGAATAGCAATAAAAATGACATAGAGGAATACATAAGGAAACTAAGAAACTATATAAGTGGAGGAAAGTGAATGGATGCAAAAATATGGAGGAAGATTCAATGGGACTTTATCATTGGATATGAAAAGAGAAAGGGAGAAGTAATTGAAGATTAATAAATTAATTAATTAGCAATTACTAAACACCTTTTATATGCCAGGTATTGTGCTAGATTATTGGAGATACATACTTTGAAATGATTCTTGATTTCACTGAATTTGCTTTTGTCCTATGGAGGAAGCAACATATGGACATATTAAGTATATCCTATTGTAAGATTAAGAATTGTCAGTGATTTCTTTGGTGTAAGGAACTCCTAGATACCTCTCTCTCCTCTCTCTCTCTCTTTCTCTCTCTCTCTTCTCTCTCTCTCTCTCTGTCTCTCTGTCTTTGTCTGTCTCTGTCTCTGTCTCTCTCCCTGTCTCTATCTCTGTCTCTCTCTGTCTCTGTCTCTGTCTTGTCTCTCTCTCTGTCTCTATCTCTGTCTCTGTCTCTCTCTGTCTCTGTCTCTCTCTGTTTCTCTCTCTGTATGTCTCTCTCTTTCTGTCTCTGTCTCTCTGTCTCTGTGTCTCTCTGTCTGTCTGTCTCTGTCTCTCTCTCTGTCTGTCTCTGTCTCTGTCTCTCTCTGTCTCTGTTTCTCTGTCTCTGTCTCTGTCTCTCTGTTTCTCTCTGTCTCTGTCTGTCTGTCTCTCTCTCTGTCTCTCTCTGTGTCTCTCTGTCTCTCTCTGTCTGTCTCTCTCTGTATATCTCTTTCTCTGTCTCGCTTTCTCTGTCATCTAGATCATAGGAATGAATAGATATATCTAGAGTCTCCACTGTCCACCCTTCTTCAAAGTTATTCTTTAGTAACAGGAGGTTGGGGTGAGGAGTCAGAAGCTACTCTCCTCTTCTCACAGAAACAGTACCAAGCCCCTTATCTATCCCCTTATCTATCTATGCCCTTAAATATTGATAGTTTTAACCCTTTAAATCCAGTAGATTCATGTATAAAATCTACTTCTTCCGTGTTATATGAGGAACTAGGTTTACAGAATTATCTCAGTGTGGCTATAAGACTAGGGGAAAATCACAGTATGCTTTCACTATATTTAAATTGATATCAAGGAAAACCTTGAAGATTCTACAAAAGGGTTGAAGTTAAAGAATATCAAGAGCATCTAGGGGTTTTTGGTGGGGGTCCATAGTGAGGTAGAAGTGGGAGATGGAAGGTGAAGGGGGAAATCTCTGCTGCTTTTCCAAGGTGACAGTAGCTGGGATGATTTTTTGGTATGTGAGTTTTGGTCCTTTTTAGTAACAACTGAATAACCCCTGGTTCCCAAGGAGGCTGACTCCCTGAGCTATTGCCTGGGCAACAAGTCTTGTTGCTATGTCAGCATAGGACCTTAAAAGACACTGAGATACACTCATCAGATAGGAAAAAATGACCAAAAAAAGGAAAATGGTAATTATTGAGGAGAGATAGGAAGGCAGATGCTGCAAGATGGTCTAACTGTACAAGAAAGCTATTTGAAACTATACTCATAAAGTCACTTTACTATATTTAGCACTTTGACAGTGATATCCTTACTGGGCATATATCTTTAAGAGATCAAAGAATGAAGAAAAAGTAAATATATTTGTAAACAATAGGGTATGTGTCTTGCTCATGTAAATTATATGAGTACATATAGATATGTCTAGACATGACTTGCATGGAGAAGTCAATAGTTATCTCTAGAGTTTCCTTTTTTCCAAAGGGAGTCTTGGATTCTAGTTTTGATTCTAACCAACAAGGCATCAAGAGGTTATGGTCAGTGGATGGTCACTCTACTCTCCTGAGAGAAAGAGTATTGATCCATATGACTCATTAAATATTGATAGTCTGGAGGAAACAAATTTTAAGGTCAAACTGAACTCCTGATCACTACTCCTTAATGGGGAAGGAGTGGTTTAAGCTACACATCTAAGGCTTGAGTCATTTTCCACCAATAGGAAATTCTACAATGAACAAACAAAGCAAATAAAGCTGTTTCTCCAAGCTGAGAACAGAGAAGCTATGCAGATGAGGATATGTAAGTATATATATATATACTTTGCAATAAATACAAAGAGTAAATGAACTCTTCCATACTGAACTTAACCAAGAGAGAGCATATCCCATACTCCCCTGAGGGGAAATTCCCTAAAGTTTTGAGTGCTGGGCACAAGAACATGAATGGAGTGTTGGCTCCTTTCTGGGTCAGCTTCTCAATTTTTTTCTCTGTTCTGGGACTTGAAGAGATTCTAGAAGCACATGTTGTCTCTCCCAAAGCTGGAAAGTAAAATACCCAAATCTCCCCCCCCCTCCAAGTTTACTTCTCATATAGACACTAGACATGTTCATTAATAAAGAGAATAAAATTTAAATGAATGTTGAGGCACAAATTATTTGTAACAGAAATTTTAGTTACAGCAAAGAATTGGAAACGAAGTATACATCTATAAATTGTGAAGTGTTTGTACTAATTATGGTATGTGAATGTAAAGAATTATAATGAATTCAGAGAAACTTGCAGTCTTTCCTTTATGGAAAGACTTATATGAATTGAAGCAATTTGAATTGAGTAGAATAAGAATAATTTACATAACTACAATAATGTAAAGGAAAACAATTTTGAAAGCTCATAGAACTTTTAACAATGCACTGACCAATTATGACTTTTGGGAGACTGGTGATGAAGCATATTACCCATTTCTTGCCAGAGAAATGACACATGAGAGATACAGAAGGAGATATATATATGGCCACTATATGGAATTGTTTTCCCTTTCTATACATGCTTATTTGCTGTAAGAGAAACCTTTTAAGTGAGTTAATATGTGGCAAAAGATTAAGAGAAGAAAAAAGAACTTCATTTCTAAGAGGAATTTTGGAACAGATCAGAAACTAGAATATTATGCATTTAAACTATGAAATACAAGTTCATGGTTTTATCTGTAATTTCTTTGTAAAGTGAAAGTTTATATTTGTTGATTATTGTTAAATTAATCATAAAAATGAAATTCAAATTAAAGAACAAAGTGAGGAAGAAGGATACTGTGTCCCTGCCTTAAAAGAAGTGATAGTTTCACAAGAGATTAAGACATACTCACAAATGGATTGAGTAGAAAGAGTAGTGGGTATGGAGTCAGAGTCTTCATTCAATAGTACTTATAGTAAAATGCCAACTATATGAAAAGGGCAATTAGATAGTACAGTGAATAATGTGTAGAAACTGGAGTTAGAAAGACAACCTCCTGAGTTCAAATCTGGTTTCAGACACTTAGTTTTTGTGTTGACCTGGCAGGCATTTAACTCTGTTTGCCTCAATTTCTTCATCTATAAAACAAGCTTGAAAAAGAAATGGCAAACTATTCTAGTATCTCTACCAAGAAAGCCCAAATGGAATCATGAAGAGTTGACTGGCTGAAGACAACTGAACAACAAATGCTATATGAGAGGTACCATGACCTGCTAGCTAGAGAGTTAATTCTTAGAGTCAGAAAAACCTGCCCAGAGATAAGTTCCAACTATGATACACTCTGGTTGTGTGACCTTGGGAAAACCATTTAGCTTCCTGGCCCAGGCATAGAGTCTATTGAGGATCATGGTTTGAACTCCCATTTCAACAAAATCAAGGAGGAGTTGGGGTTCAATTCTAGATTTTCATTTCCTAACTATGTGAAAACAAATAGAAGTTCAAGGATACAAACCCATTTGGTGAATTAGGATTTTTGCTTTAGAAGGATTTTGGTCCAGGAAAGTTCATTGCAATCATTTTCTTTTTTTTTTCTCTCATTAAATGATTTATTATAGTTAATAGTCAGCATTTAAATAGTTTTATAGTTAGCAAATCACCTTCCCATACATTTTTTTCAAAAAGTATCTAACTTTTAGAAGTCTGTAATCGTGTGATTGAATTTGTTGTTATTTGTCCTTCAATTTCAAAGAGGATCAATAACTTGCTCAAGAATTGAATTTAAGTGAGGGAGAATTGTATAAAGTTATCAACCTCACTCTCTCCTCCATAATCATCAGAGTCCAGTGGCAAGACAAAAGTCAAGCTGCCCAGAGATCGCACAGGATACAGTGGGGGACCTTGACTTTTTCAAATTAAGGTCTTTTCCCAAGTGCCACTTTGAAGCAATACCTATTCAATGGATAAGGGCTAGTAAGAACTGGGACAAAGATGACCTAGTTTACCATCGCCAAAATATCAAACTGGATTGGGAAGATCTTGTGAGTTTCTGCCAGAACAGAAAACAATTGCTATTTACATTCATTTTAAGCCATCAAAACCTAAACAAAGAGCAATGGAAACTTGGCATGGGGGCTATTATTGGTCATTCAATGAAACCCAGAGTGGTTTGAATTTAAAGGCTTAGTCAAGTAGCTCTACTTGAATTACATTGAGTTTTTTAAAGCCTGTTTTTTATAGCTATATTTCAAGAAATCATAAATAAAAACTGTGTGTAGGACAAAATGTAAATTGTTCTAGCTCTTTGAAAACAAAAATAATTTTTTTAAAACAATTTAGCTCTCAAACCTCAATATATCTTATACGTGACCACAATGTATATTCCTATGGACAGAGCATTCACCTGTTAGAGTATGGCTCTCCAAGTGGAAAGAAGGACTGATGAGGTTCTGGGTAGTCAGGAGGCCATTATCAGAGAAAGCCTGGATCATTGTAAACAATCTGGAAGCTCAGCTACTCCCAGAGGCAAGCTGGGTCTGAGGAGCCCTTATAGGCTCATTTCAGCCTTAAGTGAGCCTTTTGTTCTGAGGTTGTTCTTTTGTTCCTGACCTTGACAAAATCATCTTTTCCCCACAATATCTAGTCAGAAAACCAAGTCACCTCCTCTTCTCTTCAGTTATACAGTTATGCCACAGTCTCCTTGAACTGTTCTACCTCAGTTTCCCTGCATTAATTTCCCTAATTGTCCTGAGTTTCCCTAAATTATTCTGCCTCAGTTTCCTTAACTGTTCTGCCTCAATCCCCTTAGTTGCAAACCCCTCCTGTGGTTCATTAAGAATGAGGGCCACTTGCTCTAAGGTTATAAATTGTCAATGTGAAACTCAAGATAAGGGGGAATTCAGACTTCCTGGCTCCTGATTCCTTCTGTCATCAATAATTTATGGCTCCCTCTAAATATTCCAAAAGATAAAGACTATCTGGGATACTTCACTGACACCTTTACTTCTGTTTATTCAGACATCCTGACTCTGGCTTCCTAGTTTTCCCCCCATCCTGCTAGAAACAAATTTATGGTCCTGAAACTTCCCACTCTTTTCTTCCTCCTTTGTTTCTAGAGTCCTATAAAAAACCTGGGATTCTTACATTCACCACTGGATACTTTGAGATGAGAGTCCCATACAGTCAATCAAAAACTCTCCAATTAATAAAATATTTTTTAAAAACTCTCTAATCTCTATTTTGCCTCAGTTTCTCCAGCATTACAATACTTCCCTTCTAAAAAAATCTGCTCATACTCAGATCTTCACTAACTCCTTTTTAGGGCTAGCCCACCAGTCTGTGACATGCTTCTACTTCATGGAGTCTTTCTTCTTGTTATAGCCAACTCCTTTTGGGGGTTAGTTGGCTTACTAAGAGTCACAATGGCAATTTCTCTATGGATTTATCTTGTCAGTCAATGATATGCTCCTTTTGGGGTTAGTCTGCTAACCTCTTAGAATTTAATCTGCTCTTAGCAGCATAATAATGTTGTGCCACAGTTTCCTTTTAGTGTCCTGGCTCAGTTTCCCTAATTGTCTTGCCTCAGTTTCCCTAAATCGTTCTGCCTCAGTTCCTTGAATTGTTCTGCCTCAATCCCCCTGGTTGCAACCTCACTTCCTGACCATTAGGACTGAGATAATTAGGGCTGTGGAGATCTGGCCACTCTGGCATTCCAAAAGAGTCATAAACTGTAAATGTATAATCCCAGATAAGGGGGAGTTCAGATTTCCTGGCTCCTAAGTCCTCCTAAATTATCAGAATTTATGGTCTTATCCTCACCCTGTTAGAACCGGATTGATGGTCCATTTCTGGAAATTCCTGAGCTCACCAATGCTCTGACTCCACCCATTGACCTTGTCTCCCCTGATCTTGGAGCCACATATATAAGTGGAATCTCACATTCGATGCTGGATTCTTTGAGACAAAAGTCTAATTCAGCCCTGGAGCCAGAATGGATTCTGCTCTGCCTCCAGACTATCTCTCCCTCTCAGAAATCCAAATAAAATATTAAAAACTCTCTCATCTCTATCTTCCCTCAGTTTCTCTGGCATTACAATAAAATTTTTGTCTCTTGATTTGGAGGTCTATGCCTACAAATTATTTTGAGACAGTTTATAACACCAGCCTGTAAGTCCAAAAGACTTTTGGGGCAATACGTCCTGAACCCCAACAAGATTATATATATATATATATATATATATATATATATATATATATATAGGAAATAAGAAGGAAATGAGGATGAAAAGGAAGGAGAGAAAGAGAAGGAAAAAAGAAGGATGATGGAGAGAAGGAAGAAGAGAAAGAGGAAGGAAGAGGACAAAGAAAAAAGTGAAGAAAGCAAAGAAGGAGAAGAAGAGGGAGGAGGAGGAGGAGAAGAAGAAGAAGAAAAAGAAGAAGAAAAAGAAGAAGAAGAAGGAAGAAGAAGAAAGAAAGAGGAAGAAGAAATAATAATAATAGCATTCCTGAACTTGATGTAACTGAATTTACAATTAATATTCAGAGTTATTTAGCTTGTAATTGATATAGGGAGACAATTTGATTTCAAGTCTACTTTATTGTTTTTCCTCAAGCAATGCAATCCAAATATGATATTTATTTGTCTCTTTACCCCCCTTCATATTATTTCTATCCATTTTTGAAAATAAGGTAGCGACTGGACCTTTTTCTCAATTTTCTGTACTTATTCTTTATTCAGATCACATTAGTAAAGTCTGGATATCTCCCATCTCCTTTTATGCTATTTACTTAGTGATCTCACCAACTGTCATGGTTCAATTATCAGCTTTATGTATAGGATGTCATATCTATGTAAATAGCCCTAGTCCTTCTCTTGATCTGCACTTTTGAGTTACCAGTTGCCTTTTGAATATCTCACACTGGACATCCTATAGCCATCTCAAACTTAAAGTGATCAAAAGAATTATCTTTCTCTTCAAATCCTCTCCTTTCCCCTGTTTTCCTATTACTGTTCACACCACCACAATCCTCCAAGTAGCCCAGGTTGCAACCTCAGTGTCATCATCCTTGACAACTCTCTCATACTTACCCAACACATCCAATTAGTTTCCAAAACTTGACATTTATAACATTTTTCATGCACATCTTCTGTCTTTCCACTCAGACACCAACCTGGGGCAGGCTCTTTTCATCTTATATCTAGCCTCCTGCAAAGTGCCTCAAATTTTTCTCCACTCCAATCCATTCTACTTTTCCTGAAGGACACGCCTGCTCAATAATTCCACTGGCTCTGTTACTCCCAGAATCAAATATAAAATGTTCTTTCTGACCCTTAAGACCCTTTTAATCATTCCAATCTTACAGCTGATTATATTCCTAATACTTTATGATATAGTAACACCTGCCACCTAGATAGAGTCTGACTGCTTCTTGTATGAAACACCTTCCATTTCTCCCAAAGCTTTGCTTTTTCTCTGGTTATCTCACGTTTGCAAAGGTCTCCTTTGTCATTTCTCCCTATATCTTCCCTAACTGCCTTCAAGTCTCAGATCAACTCTTCATTTCCCAAGAAGTCTTATCCGGTCTTCCTTCTCCCTAGTTCCTTCTGTACATATTTTATATGTACGTAGATGTTCAAATATTGTCTCTCCCATTAGAATATTGACTCTTTGAGGGTGAGGGACTGTGTTTTTCTTTTTCTTTTTTATCCCTAGCAATTTGAAGAGTTCCTAGAACATAGTAAGTGCTTAACAAAAGCATATTGGATTAACTTCCGATTACACTGGCATTAGGAACCCCACCATGAGAAAACATCCTTTACTGACACGAGTTAGCAACTTTTAACATTAGTTGTCTGGGACATTGAGAACTTAAGTGACGTGTCCAGGTTTATACAGTCAGTATGTCTTAGGTTCTGGATTTGAACTCAAGTTTTCCTAGCTCTGAGGCTTTGGAGCGAGAACCAGGGCTGGGTGATCAGAGCTTCACCCTGGGTACTGAAAATTAAGGGGCATTGCTTCAACAGTGTAGTAACAACTGAGCTTAACACCTAGTTAGCAAGAATAATTAAAAGAGGAAGATATCCAGTTTGTATGATTCTCTCCTTCCTTCCCTCCTGTTCCCAATCAAGTAGCCATGCCTCAAGTCTCTTGGTGACTGAATCCTGCTCTGTTCCCCTTTCCCCTTGTGTGCCTAGTTGTGGTGTAGGATGTGCTGGAGTCTCTCTCTCCTGATCAAAGTACTGTCCCCAGGTCTTATCCCCACAGGGGATTTCCCTCTCCCAAGTCTGGATGGAATTTTTCTTTAAATATTGATTTGAAAACTCTTTCCTGCTGTTTGTCCTGAGTATATGTTTTGAAACTTTTGCGGAGCATAGAAAAAGCTGGTTCTGGGTCTGGCAAATCCCCCATGCAATATAATATATAATATATATAATATATAATATAATAAGCATCATCAGGAAATGGATCAGGAGAGAACAGTTGGAGCCTGCACCTGAACTTTCTGCTCCTATTCAGAAATGAAGCAGAACCCTGACTCAAAAAAGGAACATTTCACAAAGCGGGTCCCTGCTGCCAAAGAGACAAGTGAATACCCGGGGCAACCAAGATGCATTTATTTCATGTCAGTCAAATCGTGAGATAATAGACTCTCTAAAACACTCTACATTCTAGTTACTTGTTCTTTTACAGAATAAAAAAAGCAGTAGAGGTAATTGAAAGCAGATAGACATAGAGTAGTCAGGCCCGTGAAAGGCCCAGCAATTGGATAATATTTTTGGGCTATGAGCTGGGGCTTTCTAGGGAAGACAGCTGGCCTAGTAAGGACCCACTGGATGAATTCTTCCAGTTTGGCAACGCTGAGAAAAAATCCCCACTTGCTTCCGTGGACAAAGGTGAGTTTGATCCATGTACTGAAATCTGGACAAACATAGATATTTGAATTTGCTTTCTTCATATTTCTTGTTGTCTTTTCTTGTAGATGATTTTCCTTCAAAGTTTTTATCATCTGGGAGCCAGTTTTTTCATCTTGGTGGGCTCTAGATTCTGACATGCCATGGACTTTCTCTAGTTCAGCTGTAGCCACTGGTGAATTTTGTTGTGTGGTAGGTCCCACGACATCATGAATCAGTTCCACTATTTCTCTGTTCTTGTCTCCATCAGGAATCTCTACACAGTGCAAGGTGGAGCATGCACTCTGAGCTTCCAGATCTGTGGCTATCTTCTTCAGAACAATGACATCTTTTTTTATTAAGAGGATATCATGAGCCATTTTGGATTGCCTGAATTCATTCATACTCACCCTGGTTTCTATCACTTCCATCTGCTTTTGGTAAGTGTCAATTTTTTCCTGGATTGTGGACATGGCAGTAACAAGGTCGGTCAATTGGCTCAGAAGGACATCTTGTGAAGTTTTAATGTCTCGAAGCATGACAGCTAAAGGTAAATTCATTTCCTCAGCTCTGCTAAAGAAACGACCATCTGTAGCTTTAGATAGAGCTCTTATTGAAGTCTGGGATTGTACCTTGCAATTTTGAACATCATTTTTAAAATGTTTCTGCACCGAATAGGTATTTGTGGTCCACATGTGCCCAGCTGCAGTTTTTACCCTTTTGGCCAGAAGCCGATGCATTTTTTCATAGTAAAATAAGATGGATTTGGTTGAGGGAAAAAGAGGGATGTTGGGAGAAGGGAAGAAACTAAATCAAAAACACAGGGGAAAGCAATGCTAGGACAAAGTAGATTTTTCCCTTACTATTTGTTGGATGGCTTCCATTTATGACAGCTAGAAGGCCCTAGAGTGAAGAATACCAGAAGTAATGTTGAAGGATTCTAGGTTGCTCTTTTCTCTTCATACAATTCAACTAGAACTCTCTGGAATATCAACAGACTTCCCAGACTCATTTGTGGGTTGTCAGGTCACCAGACTCTGATGTCACAATGGCTATTGCCATGGAAGTAATTCATTTTAAAAGCTATAAAATAGCATTATTCCATACTTTTCCTAGATATCTTAATTGCATTTTACATTTCTTTAAATGATCATCTTCTGAAAATCTATCCTTGGAAAAATGGAACAGTTTGGCCCATTTAACATATTTGGAGTTTGTTGTTGGGTCATTTCAGTCCTGTCCAATTTTTGTGACCCTATTCGGGATTTTCTTGGCAAAGATGCTGAAATGGTTTGCCATTTCCTTCTCCAACTCATTTTAAAGATGAGGAAACTGAGCCAAACAGAGGTAAGTTATTTGCCTAGAGTCATATAACTAGTAAGTATCTGAGGTTAAATTTGAAATCAGGCCTTCCTGTTTCCAAACTTGGAAGTTCCATCTACTGTGCCACTTAATGGTCTCTGTTTGGTCTTAGATTTTAATTTTATTCCTTAGTCACTGAACTTATTTCTAGTAAGGATGTCTTTGAATATCTTGATGAAATGATGAAGTATAAAATGATTCTATTTATCTAGGGATCTAAAGTTTATTCCTTAAATTTATCTTCCTCTATTCATCCTTTTCATGATTAATTATCTGCTAATTTCAATATTTCAAGGATTGTGATTTTTGTCAGCATAGATATCCCCTATACCCATGCATTTAACAATAACTTAGAAAATAGCCTAAAGCATTGAGAACTTATTAAAAATTAGTGTTTGATGTGTTCCAAGAAATCATTAATTGATGACCAACTCTCTGCTAATGAGCACTTCTGAACTTAACTAATTCTGTCCTGTGATGACAGAAAGTTTCTTGCTGAAATTGCACTCAAAGCCTTTCCAGTTTAGAAGGACCTACCAGAAGCTGTGATCTGCTAGATCTCACCTTAGGATCAGGTATCAGAATAGGTGCAAAATCAAAACCCACACCTTGATATGATCTTTCTCTATAGTAATAGAAGCAATTGTCCAGAATGGCATGCTGATAGTTCCATGGCACTCTGCTCTGGTCAGATGTAACTGGAATATTATATTCAATTATGCATTTTAGAAAAGATTGACAACCTAGAAGATTTCTAGTCCAGAACAAACAGGATGATGAAATGATTAAAAACAATCTCAAGTAAGGGCATTTTGGGGGAACTATGGATATTAATCCAGGAAACGATGATTGCAGGGAGGAAATGATAGATCTTCTCAAGTATTCAAGTATTCATATTGTCATATGAAATATGGGTTGTATTTATTTTGCATGTCCCCAGAGGAGATAATTAAGAGAAGTAGAAACTGAAAGGTTGCAGATTTCAGTTCAATCTAAGGAGAATTTTCCTAATTAGGATAGGCTGCCTCAAAAGGCAGTTGGTTTCCTTGTTCTGGAGGTCTTCCAGAAAGACTGAATATATATTGTTCAACATTTTTATCAAGGGCTTGAATAAAGGCACAAATGATATCAAAGATGTGGATATCAGATAAATATTAGTTGGGAAGTGGTAAAGATAGAAGCACTGTGAAGAAGCCAGTTCTTGCCTTCACTTGAGAGAGATGATGGTTAAATTTTCAGTTTAAGCATTTACCTTGGAAATAAGAAAATACAACAAATCTGACTTGATTGCATAGACATGAGAAAGTGATGGAGAAAATGTTAATGATGCAGATTAAACTTAAAAGTGTGTCCTATGTATATTTCCTCCCTAAGAGAGTTATCAAACATTTATCAGCAAATCACTAGATAGAGAAAATTCTTTTTCAGATATATGTGGAAGAGATATAGAGGTTCTTAAAGTTAGTTCGTGAACTGAAAACTTTTTTTTTTTTAGTATAGCTTTTTATTTACAAGATATATGCATGGGTAATTTTTCAGCATTGACCCTTGCAAAACCTTTTGTTCCAATTTTTTCCCTCCTTCCCCCTACCTCCTCCCCGAGATGGCACGTAGTCTAATACATGTTAAATATGTTAAAGTATATTTACTTTATTGTAAATAAATATATTTACATATATTGTATATATGTATACATATCCATGTAGTTTTTTTTTTGCTGCACAAGAATTATTGGACTTTGAAATAAGTTAAAATTAACCTGAGAAGGAAATAAAAAATGCAAGTGATAAAAACAGAAGGATTAGAAATGCTATGTAGTGATTCACACTCATTTCCCAGAGTTCTTTCGCTGGATGTAGCTGGTTCTATTCATTATTGAACAAATGGAACTGATTTGGTTCATCTCATTGTTGAAGAGAGTCATGTCCATCAAACTGAAAACTTAAAAAAATTTTTCCATAAAATTATTTTCCTTTGTTTTTCTATGTATTTTACTTTCTGCATTAAAATTGTTATTATGTTGAGCCCATAGTCTTCACCAGATTGCCAAAGGGACCATGACACAGAATAAAAAGGTTAGGAACTCCTAGACTCGAAGGCATCTGAACCCCCTTCCAGAGTGATTGTTTTGTTGAACTGTACTATGATGTCTCTATCTACAATGATACGTGGACCAGGTCTGTATATCACTATATAATCTTTTTTTTCCTGAATTTCTCCTATAACACTTGTTTGGAACAAAAGAATTAGTCATTGCCACTAATTCTGTCATGGATTCTTATAGTGTCATCTTGTATTTAACTCTTTGATGTCTATGTGTTCTCTTCTCAATAACACTGTGGAATGGCATAATGGGGAGGGAGTAATATAGTACTTTCTACTAATTCCAACACGATGCTACACAGAGAATCATTCAACAAATGTCTGTTGAATTGAACTGAATTTTAATTATGTCGTTATAAGAAATCAAAATATAAAGAATAATCTTATGGAAGTACTTCTCACTTCCGCTCATTAATAATCCTGTGTACTGAAAAGGTCAAATAATTTTTTTTCCCATGAGAGCTATTCTCTTCAATGATTTTGTCCTGTTATCAAGTACCAAAGAATCTCCTCCTTTATCCCTCTGATGTTAGATTTACATTATTTAGCAAAACAAAGTCAACTCTGTTGTTCTTGGTTTTAAGGCCAGCTCTATTAAACTACATAATAATTGTAAAATCCCTTTATACTTTATAAAAGAAACTTATTGTAATTATTACTACTTTTATTAGTTACATTAGCTCTTTTATATCTAGGACATGCAAATTGAGAATGGGGTTTCTATCAGCCTCAGATCACATTAATATTTATGGCTACTGTCATATTTTTGTTTCAAATTGGACTTAAATCACACTGAGACATCCAAGTTATTTTTTATTTTTATTTGGACTGTTGTCTGGGTACATTTCTTTATCCTCTGTTGATATAACTGAGTTTTCAAATGTAGAACTATAGTATTTATACAATTACTAGAGAGGAAGTTTCCTAAAACATAAGGTGGATACCTCGAGGATTTTTGGAAAGATATGGTCAGGAGTACATGATGTGATTCAAACACAAGACTTAAGCATAAAAAGTTAAATATGAGTGAGAAATCATAAAAATCGTAATAAGGTTAAAGGGTTTTATGGGATGGAAATTGGGTTATAAGCAGAGATAGATTAAGAGAGGGAGGTAGGAGTAAGAAGCAAAATAGACATTTGAGGAGAGGGCAGAGTTAAAAAAAAGAGAGAACGATAAATAGAAGAAAATAGAATTGAGGGAAATAGACAGTAAACAGTCATAATTGTGAATGTAAATAGGATGAACTCATCCATAGAACAAAAGGTAGCAGATAACACATCAAGAGTAAAATGAGGATTTGGAACAGAATCTATTATGATTAAACTGAAGTAAAAAGGATAAAGTAGTAATCAAATATTGCCTAATAATTTATTTAATGCCATTCCAGTAAAAAAAATACTTTTTAGAACTAAAAAAAAGTAAAAAAATTCATTTGGAGAAACAAAAGGTCAGGAATATTAAGGGAGTCAATAAAAAATAATGTGAAGGAAAAGGGTCTTGTAGTACTAGATTAAAAATGTATTTTGAAACAGTAATTATCAAAACAATTGGGTATTGGGTAAGAAATGAAATGGTTCATTAATGGAATAGATTAGGTTCACAATATATTAAAGCAAATGGGCACAATGACTTTATGAGCAAGAACTTATTTTTTAATAAAAACTGCTGGGAAAAGTTGGAAAGCAATCTGACAGAACATGGGTCAACATTCACACCACATATCAAGATAAACTCAAAATAGTTATATGATTTAGACATAAAGAATATCACAATCAGATTAGGGGAACATAGAAAAAAATTACCTATCAGATTCATGGATGGGGAAGAATTTATGACTAAACAAACTATAGAGAGGTTCAATGGAGATCAAATGGACAATTTTGATTGCATTAAATTAAAAAGATTTTGAACCAAAACCAATACAGAAAAAATTGGAAGGAAAATAGGAAACTAGGAAGAAATTTGCAGCAAATTTCTGTGACAAAGGGATCATTTGCCAAATATTTATGAGCCAAATTTATAAAAATAAGAGATATTCCATAATTGACAAATGGTCAGAGGATAGGAATAAGCTCTATATTATTAATAATTAGAGGTAATGCAAATTAAAACAACTTGGAGTTATCATTCCACAGCCATCAGTTTGACTAAGATAATGGAACAGGAAATCAACAAATGCTAGAGGGGATGTGGGAAAATACATATGCTAATGTATACTGTTGTTGGAGCTGTGAACCAGTCCAACCATTCTGAGGAACTATTTGAAACAATGCCTGAAGGGCTATAGAACTTTGTATAAGCTTCAGCAATATGCTACAAGATCTATATTCCAAGGAGATCAAAGGAAAAAAAAAAGACTCATGTACAGAAATAATCATAATAGCTGTTTTTGTGGTGACAAAGAATTGGAAACTGAATGGATGCCCCCCAATTGGAGAATGGTTGAACAAGTTATGGAATAAAAATGTGATGGAATACTATTGTGCTATAAGAAAAGATAAAGGGAATGGTTGTACAAAAACCTGGAAGACATATATGAAGCAATTTAAAGTGAAGTGAGCAGAACTAGGAAACGTTTTACACAGCAATGGTATAGTAAATAGAATCGATTCTGAAAGACTTAGTAATTCTGAACAATACAATGATCCATTATAACTCTAACTTAATTATGGCATGCAATGCCATCCACCTCCAGATAGAAAATTGATGGTCTCTGAACATAGAGTTGCACATTTTTCCCCCTTCCTATATTTTTCTTGCTTCTTTCCATGTCTAATGTGGAAATATTTTTGCATCTATTCGTATATATAATGGGTATTGTATTTCTTGCCTTCTCAATGTATGAGGAAGGTAGGATAAGAATTTGGAACTCAAAAATAAATAAGTAAATGAATGGATAGATAAAGAAACATATAAATGGTTTTTGGATCATCAATAATTAATAACAATTATTGGTACTTCAAAAGTAGAATCCTTATGAGGTGCAAACAGATCCCTTGACTCAATTAGAAAAGGAGAAACAACATAGGACAATAGACTACATTTCTAAGAGACTTTAGAGTTTAGGTCAGTTCAATCAGTAGAGGAAGTCAGGATCAAGGAGGAACTCAGCCCCTAAGCAGACATGTCGAAAACTCATGCAGAAGAAGGCTTTGAGGATCTCTATGGACATAGGGAAGTGAAAGTGTAAACAAAAACAATAGTCACAAGACACAGGATCCTGGAGCAAGGATGCAAAGATTGATCTGGCACAAAAAATACCTGCACAGATGCTATAGTGTAACCTTTTTCTTTACACTGATATGGTAATTCCATATCTTCTTTCTCTAGTTGAGGTCCCTCAGGGTAACTTGAGGGAAGCACTCCCTCCAATTTATTTACCTTTCTTTGTTTTAAATTGTTGCCTTTCTTTTTAAACAGGGTAAACCACAATTATACGATTACTATTGGTGTATTTAGTGATTTTACAGTTGTAAGGAAGTAATTGGGGCAAAGCATCCTTGGAAGAAAGTGACAGATTTATATTTAGTTGTTTTATCAGAACTCTGTTATTATTTGAGGTCTCAGAAGTAAAATAAATAAATAAATAAATAAATAAATAAATAAATATATATATATATATATATATATATATATATATACATACATTTATAATTATAGATATTTTTATTACTGTTCCTGGGTTAAAGAAAGAAACCCATCTAGGCAGTGAATTGGTACTAGGGTGAGTGCAACAAGTAACAACAGTTGAACAGCTCACCATACCACACATTTACTTCTTTATAAGTATAAAATGGGAAGAAAAATAGCAAAATGTATAAATGGAAAAGATCTTTAAACTTTCTATAACAAACTTTTAAACTTTTCCCTGCTAATAACAGTGGAAACACCACACATAAATTTTAACATCACAGTGCCCATTTAGAAGTAGAAATGTCACTAAAGAAAGCAGAGACAATATCAGAAACTAGATTATACTAACAATACAAGAAGTCTTTACTAGACAGAGTTGTTTAATGGGACTGAGAAATCCATTCTCAAGATTTCTAAATGAGAAGATTTTAGATGCTTATAAATCTTATAAAAATGCTCTAAACCACTACTAATTTTTTGTTGTTCATTTGTTTCAGTAGTGTTCAACTTGACCCCATTTGGGGTTTTCTTGGCAATGATTCTGGAGTGGTTTGCCATTTCCTTCTGCTCATTTTACAAATGAAAAAATTGAGGCAAATAGGGCTAAGTGACTTGTCCAGACAAAGCTAGTAAGTGTCTGAAATCACATTTGAATTCAGATCTTCCTGATACCCAGCCTAGTACTCTACTGTTTTACTTAGCTGCCCCAGAATTGAGTCAAAAAATGCAAATTAAAAACAACTCTGAGGTAGCACTTCACATCTATCAGATTGACTAACATTATAGAAAAGGAGAATGATAGTGCTAGAGTGGATATTGAAAAAAAATGGGACACTAATACACTGTGGAGTTGGAAAATCCAACTGTTTTGGAGAGAAATTTGTGACTGTGGCCAAAGGGCTATAAAATTGTGCATACCTTTTGACCCAGTAATACCATAACTAGATCTGTGTCCCAAAAAAAGATAAAAGAAAATGGAAAATAGAAAGGATGCATATCAATTGAGGAATGGTGAACAAATTGAGATATATGATTGTTATAGAATATAGTTGTTATAAGAAATGATAAGCAGTATGCTTTCAGAAAAACCTGTAAAGACTTACATGAACTGATGCGAAGTGAAATGAGCAGAACCAGGAGAATATTGTACATAATACAAGCAATGTTTTAACAGTTATCAACTGTGAAAGACTTAGCTACTCTGATCAATACAATGATTCAAGACAACTCCAAAGTACTAAATGATGAAAAATGCTATCTACCTTTTGAAAGGGGTGATGGAGTCTGAGTGAAGATTGAAATATAATTTTTTCACTTTATTTTTCTTGCCTTTATTTTGTCCATATGGTTAATATGCAAATAAAGTTTACATTATTTCACATGTATAATTGATATCATATTGTTTGCTTTGTCAATAGTTCGTATAAGGGGCTAGAAGAAGGAGAGAATTTAGAAATAAAAAAAATTAAATGACTGCTAGAAATGAATAAATAATTTAATAAAAAACAAAAATAAATAAAATCTCATAGATTATGGAAGAATCAGACAAAAAAGAATTTATTATATAGCTTATATATTGAAAGGTTGTGGTAGAGAAAATATTGAGTCTTTAATATATACCTTTAAATCTGTAGGTCTTGATCCTATTAGAAGTGGCTAGGGAAGAAATTGCTCATCTTGTAAAAGATAATTATGGTAACTTTTCCAGTCTCCTGGGGGGTCATTTAATAATTCTTATGTAGTGATTTTACTAAACGTGTCCCCAGTGGCCTGAAACAATTCCCTGGGTCTGACGGGTAAATTGAAGATAAGATAGAGTGACTGCAACATAGATTTAGAATTAGATCCACATAGAATAGTGAATAAGGAATCCCAATAAAGCTAAGTATCAGAGCAAGTAATGAATTCATACAGAGACAGTAAGCTGAAACCTGCAGAGGAGTAGAGTTTACAGTAGGTGGTCTACCTTTGGACCTATATTAACTCTTGGAGGTCTCTAGGGGACTATGCACAAGTAATTGGTTTTTTCTCTAGACCCTAGGGCACATGAGCTTCTTGTAATCAGCTACTTATCTCTTTAGTAGTAGTATTACTAGACCTAATTCCAAATTTACAATAAGCTCAAATTACCTAATCTGACTCACTCTTCCTGTTATTTATTTTCAGGATCTTGGAGACTTTTACTCTATGACTCTAGATAAGGCACATCATCTCTGATTCTTCTCTGTTCTCTGGTAAAATGAGAGGGCTGGAATACAAGGAAATCAAAGGTACATTCTAGTCCTGAGTCTGTGATTTTAACCTCTATTCCCTGTCCTTCCATTCTTTTCCAGATATCTGGACAGTGCTCTGGTTATATGTAACTCATTTATAATGTTATAGCCTCTGTAATACTGAATGTCACCTTCAGGTTTCTTCTTTACAATCGTTCTTCTAAATCCTTTAGAGGTTCTATTTGCTTTATGATTGGCACTTTGTATAAAGTCTTTATATGACTTTAATGGGAACAATGTTGTATCCATAGACTGGAAAGGGAAAAAAATAACATGTGGAGTGTTTTTATTTAACCCTTCATCTTTTGCTGTTTATGAAAGTGGTGAGTTGATTCTGTTTGTTAGCCTATTTAAATATTTTATTTTTACTTCATTGACATTATTCAGACTATCTTTTCTAGAAAACATTTAATACTAACTTTTCAAATGTGGAATGGGACAATATAGTTTTAGAATTGTTCATATTATTATTTAAAGAACTATGGAAATAAAAGTCTTTGGAATATGACAATAAGATTTTAAATACACACAGAAGTAAAAATAAATAAAAGTTAACTGAATTTGAGATCACTGTGCCACCAGTAAATGCTGACAACTAATCAATCCCACCTTTTAAGAGTACCATTCAACATCTAAGGGCATCCTTGGAGATGCTCTTTCTCTGAGTCTCACATTGCTGGCTGTCACTTTCCCCTTAGTTTCTCTACTTTAGATATAGTACTATTCAACTCTTATTATTAAATATTATTATGAATTATTCAATTAGATTATGCTTGATTTGGAATTGTCCTACTCTAAGAAAAAAATCACCTTTTTTTGTTCTGATCTCTACAGAATTTCTTAATTATTCAAGGCTCCATGCAAAAGTAGAATAAATATTTCCCCAGAATAAATAAGCAAAATAACTCGAGATGGTCAGCATAAAATCTCATTCACCCAACTTCAAAATTTATTCTGTCAATCTAACTTACTTTAACCTTGTCATAGGGATTCTATTTATTCCAGATCCCATTCTTCTGTTGGCTGCCAATTCTACTCTACTCATTGCCATGGTTGCCCCCTGACTTGGCCAACTCTTTTACCAGCTCAGGACTTTAGAATGGTTCGTGTGTCAAAAGCCTCAGTATTAGAGACTTTGCACAAGGATATTACTTGTGGTATAGAAGGATTGTCTTCATTCTTTTTTCATTGCTCTTTCTCATCTGTATTCATCTTCAAAAATCTATAAGGAACCTTGACATTTCACCCCCCCCATCAGTAAGTATAAAGCAGGCATTATAGAAATTATATAATTATGCTTACCTTAGCATGTTAGTATTGCTAGGGTAGCCTTAGCTTTAAATGTGTGTGTGTGTGTGTGTCTTTCTGTTATTGTTTGCATTTTTGTTTTTCTTCCCAGGTTATTTTTATCTTCTTTCTAAATCTGATTTTTCTTGTACAGCAAGATAACTGTATAAATATGAATACATATATTATATTTAACATATACTTTAACACATTTTACATGTATGGATCCACCTGTCATCTAGGGGAGGGGGTGGGAGAAGGAAGGAAAAAGTGGAAACAGAAGTGTTTGCAAGGGTCAGTGTTGAAAAATTACCTCTGCATATATATATATATATATATATATATAAAGCTATAATAAAAAATGTGTGTGTGTATGGGTACATATAAATATATGTAAGCTTGGAGTTTTAATTTTCAGTTTTAATGCTGTGTTACATTAAGTTGTTATCTGTTCTGGGAGTTGTTTTCTTGGTGAAAGTTGCAAAAAGCTATAAAAAATTAAGATGAAAATGCTGTGTTGAATTTCTTTAAAGAATGATTACCTTGAATGACATATTAATATTATTATTGTTGTTATTATTAGGATCTTTATATTTCCAAGTAAATTTTCACCAGATAAAATCCCTACCAGGTAAATATGTATTATTGACTTGATTCTATTTTTACTTTTGCTTCTGTCTTTACTGGAGAATATCTCTTCTCTTGCACTCTCTCTGTAGGAGGAGGACTACCCCATGCTGCCCTATACTATTCCATGCTTGAAAGAACAGCCAAAGGGTTAATGTGAATGCCTGTTCAATAGAAATTCATAGAGGATCTCTCACTGAAGGATTTCAAACTATTATTATATACTGTTTCCTCAGTGCCTGTTCTTTGATTTTAGAATCATTTCATTTCTTTGCTTAAAGCCCACTGTGAGTTTCATTTCTCCTGTAAGGGTTTAGATTACAAAGATCTCATTTAACTTTCCAAATATATTCCTTCTCCCCACATACTTTGCATACATACAAAAAAGAAAATGCCGAGAGGCAACTTTTTAAAATGAGGTTTTCTCTCCACCTAGGCTTTGAGAGCTATGAACTAAAAAATCCAAAATGCTCGTTCATTGTTTTAAATATTTTAATCGAAGACTCATTTTTTTAAAAGTACATTACTGCTGCAGGTGTTTCCAGCTTGCAGAATGCCATGGAAGGAATGTTTGAAAAAGTGTTTGAGAATGTTTAAATGTCAATCTACCCTGCTTGTTTGCATGTGCATGTGTGTATATATATATATATATATATATATATATATATATATATATATATATATTATATATATATATATATGTATATATATATACACATATATAATATACACTTATGTGGGGGGTTATAAATGTATATATGTGTTGTTCATGTCCAACTCTTCATGACCCTCTTTATAAAGGGAGGTACTGGAGTGATTTGCCATTTCTTTTTCCAGTTCATTTTATAGATGAGGAAACTGAGGCAGAATTAAATGGCTTGGCCAGTGCTACAGAGGTAGTGGCTAAGGACAAATTTGAACTGAGAAAGAGAAGTCTAATTCCAAGCCCAGTATTTTATCCACTGTGCCACCTAACTGCCTCTGAATATACGCACATTCACAATACATATTTTTTTTTTGTGTATATATATATATATATATATATATATATATATATATATATATATATATAAACTTTTATCCTTTTAATCTTTCTTTACTTTTTAGAAGGAAGATTGCTCCCTCGTGTTGATGGATTAAAAAAAATAATGTAAGACAAATTTTAAAAAGCTCAACACAACAGGGCAACCAGTTGAAATATCATCATGGCTTTTTTTTACTTTCTATTTTACTTTCAGGTATAGAGAGATATTGTCTGTGGAAAAATCCATATATCTCATGGAAATTTGTGAGAATCAGTTAACATGTGTCTGCTTAAAGTGCCTAGGGTCATATTTCTTTCATTCTATATATTGAAATACTTCACCTTCAGTGTTCACTATTTGTATTTATACATTTGACTGCTTTGGGGCTATTTGTTATAAAAATGAACACATAGCACTTTAAAGTTTACAGAGAATTTGATTTTCACAATTATCGATGCAGATATTACTATGCTCATTTTACAGATGAGGAAAATGAGATTTAAAGAGCTTAATGATTGGTATCCTTAGCCATGCTGCTAGTAAGTGTCAAAGATGTGATTTGAACTCAACAAAAGAAAACTTAGGTTTTCTAATTCCAAGTGGAGTACTTTTGCCACATATCTCCTTATGTATAAGTATAAACATATTTCCTTTCTAAAACAAAAACAAAAACAAAACTGTGTCATTTGGTATTTTTAATGAATTTTAACGTTAGTATAATTTTATTAAAGTTAATATATTGTATTAACCTGGAGTAAATCTGTAGTGGAACACCCCCGGAATTTAGCATTGGCCCCATTCACCATTTTTATCAGTAGTTTGGATCCTATCACTGTGAGAGTATGGTTATCAGCTAAGTGGCTAACCAGAAGGTGGTGACCTGCTCAACTCCATTTCCTGACTTCCCTGGCTTTCTTCAGGTGCCAGCTAAAATCCTATCATCTATAAGTTTCTCCAGACTCCCCTTTAGTTCTAGTTCCTTCTGTCTGTTGCTTATTTCCCTTTTATCCTCCATACAACTGTTTGCATGTTGGTTCCTCTGTTAGATTGTGAGCTCCTCCAGAGTAAGACTGTAGTTTTTTGTTTGTTTGTTTTGCTTTTCTTTGAATTTCCAGCTAGCATACTCTACACACACATATACTAGTTGCTTAAAAAATGCTTTTTAATTGACTTGGAGGCATAGCTAGCATTTTTGGATGATAAGAGTATGACACTCTCTCCCACCGTAGTCTCAACAGACTAGGAAAAAAAAGAAAATCTAATGAAAGAAGTTGAGGGATAGATATAAAAATTCTATATTTCATTAGTCAGATACTTAATTGAGCCTATGATCTCATCAATGTGATCAATGTGAGCACAATGCAGATGGCATCAAATCTGTGTCTTCTTATGCTATGGACTCTTTTAAATTCAGTTTTTAATTTTTATTTTCAATTCCAAATTCTATCTCTTTTTCTACTCTTCCTCTCCCCCTTGAGAAGGCAAAAGAAATAATTTTCTAATGAAAATTAGAATGCATATTAAGTGTATAATATCGAAATTCACATTAGTCACAATATAGTGGGAAAAAGCAAGAAAAATAGAGGAAACAAATTCTTAAATCTGTACCCAAAGTTTATCAGTTACCTCTTTGGAGGTGAATATTTTTCATCTTGAGTTCTTTGGCTTAGATCATTGTATTTTTCTGAATAACTAAGTTTTTCAGTTTTTTATCATTGCAATATTGTTCTTACTGTGTACAATATTCTCCTAGTTTTGAAAAAACTTTCCTTTCCTTTACTTTCCCAGGTTTCCCAGGTTTCTCTGAAACTACCCCTTCATCATTTTTAATAGCCCAATAATATATTCAATACAGCCATTTCCTGATTAGTGAGAATCTCAGTTTCTATTATTATTAATTTCAATAAAATACTAACACACACACATACACACACACACACACACACCCCTTATAAGTCATTTTCCTTTTAATTTTATTTTTTTGGAATAGTTCCAAATTGTTCTCCAGAAAGCATTCACTAGTTCATAGTATCCACATAGTTCATAACACATAGCATTGATGTGCCTATTTGCCCATATCCTTCTAGAATTTATGATTTTGCTTCTTTTGTCATCTTAGCAAATCACACGATTATGAAGTGGTATCTCAGAATTGTTTTAATTTTCATTTATTTAATTATTAGCAATTTTAAACATTTTTCATGAGTTTTGATAGCTTTTATTGCTCCTTCTAAAAACTAACTTCATCTTTTGACCATTTATCAGTTGGGGAATGGCTCTTTTTTAATAAAAAAAATTAAACTTGGCTCAGATAGCAATATATTTGAGAAATAACACTTTTATGAGAGAAATTTGCTGCAAATTTCCCCCTAGTTCCCAGTTTTCCTTCTAATTTTGACTTAATTGGATTTTTGTTTGTTTTAATAGTGTTTTATTTTCCCCCAATTGCATGTCAAAAAAAAAACTTTAGCATTCATTTTTACAAGGTTTTGAGTTTAAAATTTTTCTCCCTCTCTCCTTCTTTAGATTATGCATGTGCTATCATGTAAAATATATTTCCATATTAGTCACAGCTGTGAAAGAAGAACAGATTAAAAAACACACACACAAAAGAATAAAGTTATTCAGAGTCCACTAATTCTTTATCTGGATAGCATTTTCCTTTGTGAGTCCTTTGTACTTATCTTTTATCATTGTGTTCATTCATAATTTATTAGTCTGTATTGGTTATGTTTGTGCAAAATCTTTTTAATTTAATGTAGCCCAAATGATCCAATTTGCCCCTATTATTCTCCCTAGCTCTTTCTTGGTTATAAAGTCTTCCCTTTTCCAAAACTCTGACTGGATTTTTTCCCCCATGCTCTGCTAATTTGATTATAATATCACCCTTTATGTCTAAGTCATGGACCTATTTTGAACTTTGTATGTATATGATATATAAGATGCTAGTCCATAGTTTCTATGAAGAACTTTCAAGTTTTTATAGCAGTTATTGTCTAATAGTTCATACTTAAATGGCTGGGATTTGGAGCTTATTATGCTAGGTTACTGTGCTCATTTATTTCTTTATTTTGTGTATTTAATCTATTCCATTGATCAACATCCAGTACCAATTTCCAGTACCAATTTGATGATTATTGCTTTTGAGTATAGTTTGACTCACCACTACTAAACCTCCTTCCTTCACTTTCCCCCACTCATTGATTCTCTTTATATTCTTGATCTTTTGTTCTCCAGATGAATTTTGTAATTTTTTTTTCTACCTCAATAAATTAATTCTTTGGTAGTTTGATTGATGTGGCAGTGAATAAATTAGTAGTGTCATTTTCACATATATATATATATGTGTGTGTGTGTATCGATAGATAGATAGATATAGTAGGCTCATGAATATCTATGAATAATGAATATTTTTTCAATTATTTGAATGCTTTATTTCTGTGAAGGATATTTTCTAAAATTCCATTTATCTTCTTAACTTCTTTGTTGTTTATTTTGTCATTAGATTGATAAAGTAAAGTAAATCCCCCTCTATTATCATTTTACTATCTATTTCCTCCTGAAACTACTTTAACTTTTCATTCAAGGATTTTATTGCTATGCAATTTAGTGCACATATGTTCAGCCATTAAATCAAGCCATTTTCTATGTTATTTTTTATTTTTTGGTAAAATGTGGTTTCATCAATTTTCTTTTTTAATTAGGTTTGTTTTTGCTTTTGCTTTGCCTAGGATCATAATTGCTACCTTTATCTTTTTTCTTTAAACTTTAGCTGAAATATAGCCATTTTTCCTCCAGCCTGTTATTTCAACTCTGTGAGTATATGTGTTGTGTTCCTTTTAAACTACATATCATTGGATTCTGTTTCTTATCCATTCTGTTACACTCTTCCATTTTATGGGTGAGTTCATCCTCTTCACATTCACAGTTATGATTCCTATATATGTATTTTTCTCCATCTTATTCTCCTGTATTAAGTCTCTTTTAAGTCTCTTTTTTATCATCTTGTCCCTTCCTCAGAAATTTATTTTCCTTCTGACTTTAGCCCTATTTAATGTACTCTTAACATTTTCTGCTACTATTTCCCTATTAGATAAGATGAATGTCTATACTCAATTGTATGTGTATGTATACGTGTGTGTATATATGTGTGTTGTTATTTATGCCTTCTTGAATTTAGTTCAGATGAAAGTGAATTTCAAGTGTTGCTTGGATAAATCCTCTACTCCTTTACCCTCCCCTGTAGAAACTCTTTCTTACATGCCTCTTTTATGTGAGATAATTTTCCATGTTTTTCCTCTCCCTTTCCTCCTCTCCCAGTGCATCTTTCTTCCATTCTTTTTTTGAGATCTTCCTAACTTAATTGAGTCATGTTCATGTCCTCTGTCTAAATAGACTTCTTTTAACTGCCATAATGTTGAAAAAGTCTAAGGAGTTACATATTATCACCTTCCCATATAGGAATATAAACAAGTCTATGATTCTCTTGAAAAAATAATGTCCTGTGATTCACAATCATTTAGCATCATCAAGACAATATTGGAAGAAAGAAAAAAAATGAATAAGCATGTTCTTTGAATTAGGAACATGACAAATGTGATCTCAAATATCCATTGGAAGTAAGTGCTGTCATTATCCCTACTTACAGCTGAAGAAATGGAAACAAATAGTGTTTGTGAATTTTATAGAGTCAAAGAGCTAGTAAATGTCTAGGGCCAGATTTGAACTCAAATGCAGACCCATCACACTATCTGCTGTGACATTTTACTGTCTAATGTTGATGTAAAAGATAAAGAGATTGCTGTTTACAATAGTAGGCCATCTAGAATCAATGAAAATACTACCATTTCCCAGAAGCCTATTATGTACTTTCATTTTATGATAGACCTTGTTAATTCTCCACATAACTCTGAAATCCGTTACTGCTTCTCAAGCTTGGGGTACTATTGGTTCATCAATTCCAACTTCTGTTCCATTTTCCAATGAATAGCTTTTCAATCTCTTTTGAGATCAAATGACATTATTAGTTCAAATCAAATATCAAACAGAATACCAAGGTAAATAACAGGAAAATCCCTCTAGGTTTAAAGGCTTACTCTACTATAGATTTCTGTAGAGTCAGTGGGGGAGGAACATTCCCCAAAAGACTTATTCTCCTAGTATTTGTATCCATACTAGAGCGTCTCTCATAGCATCATGGCATCTCACTGCTGCCCCACTCCACTTCCACTACTAGCTGTCATTGGACAAAGCTGTCCCAGTTGCTTCTCTGAATAAATTCAATGGCCATCTATTTCTGGGCTTCTTTTCTGCTGAATTCCTGCCATCTGCAGGAGACATCTTCTACTGCTAGGGATTTTTCTTTCTCAGTAGCACTGTTATTGCTGTTTTGTGCAAAGCAAGCCAAAACTTGCTTCAGGCTATCACCTGTGTGCCAAAGCCCATTGAAATGGGACTCTTTCCTTATGGATGGAGATGAATGCTCCATTCTAACCTGAGATGTTGGACAGAATTGATCAGAAGGGGAGCATTCCAATCTCTTGAGTTCTCTTCTGTTTCATCTCCCCAACTAAAGAAACAATTATAAAAAGTTATGTTGAACTTGAAACACTACATCCTTTACGAGAAGAATATTTAAGATAGCAAATAGCATTATAAATGTCTATATAGCAGTTCTACCTTACATAATTCTCAAGACTCTAAAGAACAATTGTTTATCTTACTTGATAGATAGTAATAGCTAATATTTATATGTCACTTTATATATATATGTTATTTAATTTGATCACCACAATAGTCCTGCAAAGTGGATCTTACAGGAGAAACTCAGACTGAGAGTGGTTAAGTGATTTGTCTGTTATTATAGAACTGGGAAATCTCTGAGGCAGAATATGAATTCAGAGTTTCTGGGCATCATGTCTAACACTTTATCCACCCACACTAGCTAGTTGCTTCACAGGGAATCCCCTGGACCAATGAAATCTCAGATTTGAGCTCTCAAAACCCTCAAGACTTTTAAATTCCATCATGCTTTCAGCAGCTAGTGCCAGGTCTGGAGCTTCACTTAGCAACATCGAATGGACCAAGTGGGCCTGGAAACTTTTCTCCTGCATTTCTGCAGCTGTACTCAGATTGTTAGGGCTGGACAACAGTGCTACTTAGTTGTTGGGCAAGCCCCCTAAACTGTCTCAGCCCAAAATCTTTCATTAGTAAAATGGGGATAATCATAGTTCCTCCCTCACAAGGTTGTTATGAGGATCCAACTATAACATATGCAAACATAATTTAATTTTTCCTCTTCCTCAACATTTAAAAATAATTTTTATTGATATCTTTTGTTTTAATTCTGCCATTTTTTCCCCAGTAATTTTTCCTATTCCCCTCTCAGAAAGCCATTTCATATAACAAAGATTTTTTTTTAAACAAGAGGGACAAGTGGGGAAAACAGCAAAAGTTATCAATGTATTTTAAAATCTGAAAAATATATGTACAATTCTCTGTTCTAGTAGACCTCCTGCCTATGTAAAAGAGTGAGCTAAGAAGTCTTCTCATATAGTTTTTGGGGCCATGCTTGTTCTTCATGCAATATTCATTTTTGATTGCCCAGTAGTAGTTATTCTAAACATTCTAAAAATAAAAATTATAAACATTTCTGTTATAATTGTTGTATATATTGTATTTTTGGATCTTCTTATTTCATTCTTTATCAATTCATGTAAATTTTTCTGTATTTATCTATAATAATCATATTTGCCATTTCTTAAAACACAGTGATTTCATTACATTATACTACAATTTTTGGCCATTCCTTCATCAATGGGCATTTACTTTGTTTCCATTTTTTTTTTTTTTGCTACCACAAAGAATGTGTTTGTGAGGATCCAGATCTTTAAAGGACACATAAACACTGTCCATCATTATTATTAAATAAGAAAAGCAAAAGAAGTGTTGGATTTGCTGCATAACAATTGCATGTTTTAGCAAGTTAGTTACTGAAATCTATTTGAGCCTAAAGTTTTTCATATGTAAAATGTGAGGGTGATCCTCAAACAATAATTTTTGGCTCAGAATTTTATGACTTATTAAATAATAAACAGTATGTGTTAGAAATACAACTTCAACATGTCAAACAATTTGCAATTTCCTTGATGTGTCTATTTTTTATTGTGCTTCTGTATGCTAGTAGATAGCTTTGTGTATGGTTGTCACCAAAACATTCATCATCTGCTGATCAGTTTTTTAGCAATGAATCTTGAGTTGATTAAGTTAGTTATTAGCTGAAAATCAATCACCATTAACTTAACAAGTGGAAAAAACAATGGGATGCTTTGGTAGGATTGTAATATGTTGGAGTCATGAAAGAATATGCCCATTAATATTTTATTGAAATCACATCACTAGAGTTTTTTATCTTTCAGAAGAGAAGATTGAGGGCAGTAATAAATATTGAAGACCAGACTTCTTCAACTAACCAGCGTTTTCCTATTGAAAACTTTTACTAAACTATCAACTATTCAACAAATACTGTTAATAATTCTGAATGTGATTAATATATTTCAAATTATTTTATCAGGAATATGTTTCTTCCATTAGAAGTTAAAAGAACTACATAGTTTAGGGGTCAGCTCATTGAATTCATGTATTAATGTATATAAAGAAATTAACTCAGACTATTCCCTGGAAGATCAAATCCTGAAGCTGGAGTTTAAATTCTTTGACCACATAATGAGAAGATTGGACTCATTGGAAAAAACTCTGATGTTGGGAAAAATTTAAGGCAAAAAGAAAAGGCGATGGCAGAGGGTAAATCAGATAGATGGTGTCACAGAAGCAATGGCCATGAACTTGGACAGACTTTGGGACATAATGAAGAATAGAAGTCCCTGGTATGATATGGTCTGTGAGATCACAAAGAGTTGGACATAATTGAAGAACTGAAAAGCAACACACAAAATGGGTAGGTACTACAAGTGGACCATGAATTGACTCCAAAATTGAATGAGAGGAGGAGAATGTACTAGATTTCACATGGAAAAATTTCAGAGAGTTTCAACTCTTTCAAGTTATTCCCTTTACAAAAACTCCATCCTTTTAATATAGATGGGTTTATCTAGTCATTCTGTATGGTTTTGAATCTTAGAATATAACATCTCAAAGAATTAAAGTTGAGTGTGTCCTAAGAAACAATGGAGAAACAGGTGGAGAATGTAAGTAGGCTGTAGCATGTTTCACGTGATGATCAATGTTTAAGAAATCAGTGTGAAAATATATCATTAGAAAATAGAGTAGACTAGTCATTTGGTAAGAGAAAGAAATAACAGATAAATGGCTCATGTATTTAAGCAATAACCACAATATACTTTTTTATTTTTTATTAGAGCTTTTTATTTACAAGACACATCATGGGTAATTTTTTAGCATTGATCCTTGCAAAACTTTCTGTTCCAACTTTTTCCCTCCTTCCCCCACCCCCTCCCACAGATGGCAGGTAGACAAATACAGTTAAATATGTTAAAGTATATGAATAACCATGAAATATTAAAAAAGAATCATAGAGTCACAACATGCAGGCAAAGTACACATGATAGGAAGGCACGGATGAGTTGTGCTTTGCATTGATGGAGCAAATGCCTATGTTGATAAGATACAGGTTCATAGAAGTGCTGAAAAGTAAACATTTATTATAGAATCTCCTAGAATTCCTTTTAGTACATACTTGGTACATATGCCATCTAGACTTTTATCCACGTTTCTGATTAAAAAAAAATTTAATAGTACAAGGTCAAGTACAGGTTCCCTGGAATATTCCACGAGAGACCTGCTTCCAATTTGATAGGAAGCCATTAATGACTACTTTTTGGACACAAATGTTCAACCAGTTCCAAGTTCACTTAGCTGTCAAGTGTACTTCTCTCTATCTTGTATTCAAAAATAGTATGAAGAATTTTGTCAAATTTAGGTAAAAAAGATCCTCCAACTATTAATCTAGTAACTTTGTCAAAAAAGGAAATGAAATAACTCTGAATAGGCCTGTTTTGATGAAGAATAGTGGCTTTTTCTAATCCTTATTTTCTTGCCTAGATGCTCCTCAGTTATCCTTTTAATAGTGTATTGTAGAAGATTTCTAGAAATCAAAATTAAGATTACTGGCTTATACTTCACAGACTTAGTTATTTTTTGTAAATTGGTACATTTGTTTATCTCCAATTCTCTGGTCACTTTCCCATTCTCCTCAAACTTTCATTATTTTTTAAAATTAAGATTTTGGGGGGGTTGAGGAGGGAAAGATATAATTATCTTGATATGACTTACAGTCCTTCTCTCCTACTTTCCGAGGTAGACTTTAATTTCTCAGGTTGGGGAAGTAGGATGTTAGGGTCAAAGGCTGCTTTTCTTAGAGAGAGCAGAATACTAGGATAGAAATTAAATAAGGATATCCTTAAATATATTCTTAATCTTGGGATACAAGTTTACACTAAATTCCTTTTATATATATATGCATGTATGTATATATATATATATATATGTATATGTATATATATATATACATACACATATATATATATACACAACACACTAAATTCCACACACACACACACACACACACACAATTTCTCCCTTATTACATATGAAAACAATTTAAAAAAATTTTAAAGTTTTGAGTTCCAAATTCTATCCTTCCCTCTTCTTCTCCCTCACTGTGATGATAAATAATCTGATATGTTATATGTGTGATCAAACATTTCCATATTAATCATCTTGTGCATAAAGATTTTAAAAACAAAGAATGGAAGGAAGAAAGGAAGGAAGGGAGGAAAGAAGGAAGGAAGAGAGAGGGAGGGAGGGAGGAAGGAAGGGAGAAAGGAAAGAAGGGAGAAAGAGAGGGAAGGAGGGAGGGAGGAAAGAAGGAAGGGAAGAAGTGAGGAAGGAAGGAAGGAAGGAAGAAAATGCTTTAGTCTGTATTTAGTTTGTATATTAGTTCTCTCTCTGGAGATAGCTTCATTATGGAAGGCGTGTCCCAAGTTTTAACCTCTTTTCCATCAGAATGCTCTTTCCAAAGAAACCTATTTATCCAAATCGTTAGCAAAACAGAAATCAAAGAAAGTATACGTTTGAGAATACATATCATGCAATATAGATTAAAGGAGATCTCCATAGGCAGTGAGGTAACTCAGTTCAACCCAGAGAGTCCCAGATCTAATCCAAGGAGAAATTTCCAGAACTCTCTCATGTAGCAAACTATGCATATGGTGACCTAAAACTGGATAGTGATTAACCAAGGTTTCAGTAGCTCCTATTCTGCATCCTCATGATGTCACAATGTTCTGGTATAGGTCTGGGACATAGTCTTCCTGTGGTATTATGTCTTGGGCCTCTTTTAGTCTGTAAGCACTACCGTTCTCTGTTCCGTGTACTTCTGGTCAGACTCTATCCCCAGTGTCCACAGACTTTCTGTCTCCTTATGTTAACCTAAGCTGTGGCAGTTAAAAAAAAAAAAATTCCTATAATCTCTCTCTAGATTTTCTCTTGCATTTTCTAGATTTGTTTGGAGGTATTTTCTAAGGATCTTGCTATTACTTCTGGGAATGTTTTTTAAACTGCCATAGCAGTTACCATTGACAGTAATTTCCAGTAACATCTGTCAGTTTTATTTTGTTTTGTTTTCTTTTTTTAAGTATAAATAATATCAATAAATATAATGTTAAAAATAAATAGAAATTAAAAAGTATAAATAATAGACTATAATTTAGTGACATGAACTCATTAAGACAAGTGCCTTTTTAAAAAATATTTCTAAAATACTTTGAATATTAGTTTCCTATTCTCCCCTCCCCACTTTTTTTTTGTCTCTTCTGGCATAAAGGTCATTCTTGGAAGAAAAAGTAAAAAGCAAACAAGAGTTGAATTAAATTGACTCAAAATCTGTATAAGAGAAATATTACCTAGTATCATTATATAGTTTCCTTTACCAGTAAAATCATAAGTTTAGATTAAAAACAGAAACCAGAGGAGGTTAAAAGAACAATTAGAATGGATGCATGTGGTAGAAAGGGATGGATAGGTAGGGGCACCTAGGTGGTACAATTGATAGAATACACAGTCTAGAGTCAGGAACTTAACTCAATTTGTCTTAGTTTCCTCATTTCTAAAATGAGCTGGAGAAGGAAACGGCAACCCACACCAGTATTTTTGCTTCTCTTCCCCCCCAAAAAAAACTCAAGTGGGGTTCTGAAGAGTTGGATATGACTGAATAACAATTATAATAGTATAATTCAAGCAATACAATCATTCCAGGCATTGTGCTAAATGCTCAGGATACACAAAGCTAAACAGTTTCTGCTTTCAAGGGACGATGGAGAAAATTGAAGAAATTCAAGAAAATTCACTTCCCATAAAATTCAAGAGCCACTTACTATTTTCTCAAATGAGGAGAACGTCCTTAGATTGGACTCTATAGGAGAAATATGAGGGGGAAGGTTAGGAGAAACTAGTTTCAAACATTTGTTGGGAGTTTGTTAACAAAGAAGAAGTAATGAAGATCTGAAAGAGGATGTTGTATACGTGTGTGTGAGTGTAGTATGTGTGTATGTTCAAATAGATTATGCATATTCACATAGTTCTGTAAAGATTTGACTTAAAGAGAGGCATGGGTATCTCGCAGGGGTCCTCAAATTATGGCCCACGGGCCAGATGCGGCAGCTGAGGATGTTTATCTCCCTCACCCAGGGCTATGAAGTTTCTTTATTTAAAGGCCCACAAAACAAAGTTTTTTTTTTTTACTATAGTCCGGCCCTCCAACAATCTGAGGGACAGTGAACTGGCCCCCTATTTAAAAAGTTTGAGGACCCCTGTCTCTGCCCATCCTTCCCCAAGCCAGACTTCCATGAGTGGGAAGTAGGAGATGGGCAACAGATTCCAGCCACTCTGCTCTCCTCAGAGAATTACAGTACTAGGCTAAACCTCTATCTGTCTACCATTTTAAATATTATTCATTTAGGGAAAATAATTTTTAGGTTCAAGCTGAGCTCCTGATCCATTGTGCAAGGTGATAGTAAGCAGAAATCAGAAAAGGCATACTAATGAAAATATACCACACATTATGCAGACTGAATGAACTTTCCCACTGAAAACAAGGTATTTTAGTTCAATGAGAAAGAGTCTTAGAACTCACTTCAAGGAGGAAATTCCCAGAGTTTCTAATGGAACAATCTGTAAGTAGGGACATGAATGAAGTACTGGTTCCTCTACATTTCCTCATCTTCTCAAGGTCCTTCTTTTCCTTCAGGTACCTCTCCCCAAAGAGAATCTAGAAGCACATGCCTTTTTCTCTTGAAGCTGTAACAAGAAGACCAGGATTTTTCTTCTCTGAAGCTTTCCTCAGTTCTGAACATTATGCAGGCATGGGGCATTGAACCATGAAAAGAGCCCTAAATATAAGGATTCTGAACAGGGTCTTAACAAAAGTGGGAATGGAAAGGAAGAGCTAGATGTGATAGATATTCAAGACATAGTAAAACAAGGTGACATTGTCTGGCAGGTGTAGCTTTCAGATATCTGTGGATAACATTCAGCACAGCTGTTAAAGCACAAAATATAGGAAAAAGTAGTAAAGATGTGAGGAAAGATAATGTTTTGTTTGGAGTCTGAGATGTAAATGAAAAAAGGACTGGAGGAAAGATTAGGGAAGAGATCAGAGAATGCTCTGCTACAAAAAACAAAAAACAAAAAAAAAAAAAACCGTTTTCTGATTGTACTGAGGCAGCCCTCATTAATAGGCACATCAAAGCTGTTTGCTAGGAAAACCACTATGAGATTCCCCACAAACTGTAACACCACCCCATCACCTGTTGGAGCCAATGGAGCTAGAAAGCTTGATCTCCTACATGGCATGGGTTGGAATAGGAAGCCTCCAATAGCATGAAAAAACACCATAATCATGTCCGTTTTCCCCAAAATTCCTTTAATTATAGCCATCATCACTCTTGCTAGCTCAGCCCTCACTACCGCCCAGCTAGTCCCTTCTATCTTTTCTCTAGGTACCTGGACCTTGACTGCAACTTCTTCCTCTTCTCACCCACCTTGCCTCTCTCAACCTCTGGCCAATGAGTTTTCCTTCACTGAGAGTTGGGTTTGCCACATCCTAGCCTTGTTATACCAGGACAACCTCTTTCCCTATTCTGTCTTATTTTTTATTTATTTATTTTTTGCTGAATAGTCCTCAGCATTTCAGTCCCTGGCGAAGAAGAAGCTGGGTCACTTCTTGTTATGATTTGAAGAACTTTCCTCAATATTGGTTCTTTTATACTTTGCTACTCCAAAATTCTTGGAGTGGAGAAGTTCAGAGTGACAAAAATCATCCTGTCACTTTGTCCATAGCAGGACCAGAGCAGCAGAAGCTTATAAAGTAGCACCCTATGCCCGTTTAGCTTTGAGCCCTTTATGAAAATACCTTATTATATCTCTCCCACACACATTTCCCAACAGAGTTGATCTGATCATTTCCTTTGAATATTTCCTTTTCCTGAATCCTGCCTAGAACCTCTACACATCTATATGACTCTTGTTTTTCACCCTTCATTTTTTCATGTCTTGACTTGTGTGTGAATTGGGTTTAAATGTGGAAAAGTTGCACAGCCCCACTCTTCCAGAGTTAATGAAGTCCAGTGGCAGGGGAAAAGTTCAAAATGGTGTGATAGCCTGGGATGTAATATATGACCTTGGTGTCTTAGATGTCTAAGCAAGCTACTAGCACCTGCTTCAGCCACCTTCATGGCCATTGGAACAAATTGTTCTCATCTGCAGGGAGAAGTCTTCACGTACTTGGGGTGGATATCCTTCTTACTCACCTGAAAAGTTTGAGTCCTTATACTGGTTTAGCTTGCCTGCTAAGATGGTTTATGGGGGTATAGATACTACACGTGATGCAGCTTCTTTTTCTTTAATTAAAAAAAGTTAATAGTATTTTATTTTTCCAAATACATGCAAAGATAGTTTTTAACATTCACTTTTGCAAAACCTTGTTTTTCAAAATTTTCTTCCTCTCCTCTCACTTTTCCCCTCCTCAAAACAGTGAGTAATCTGATATAGGTTACATGTGTGCAATTCTTCATACTCATCATGCTGCACAAATAGAATCAGATCAAAAGATTAAAATTATGAGAAAGGAAAAAATAAACAAGCAGAAAAACAACAACAGTAACAAAAATGTGAAAATACTATGCTTTAATCCACACTCAGTTTCCATATTTAATCCACACTCAGTTTCCATAGTTCTCTCACTGGAGGTAGATGGGTACTTTCCATCACAAGTCTATTCGAATTGCCTTGAATCACCTCATTGTTGAAAAAGAACCAAGTCTATCGCAGTTGACATGATGCAGCTTCTTAGAGGCATAGGGGAGAGTTGAGTCAAAGTGGACATTAAAGCTAGATGAGCAGAGGTGGATAGAAAGGGCTCCGTTATCCCTCACAACAGAGGTATTAGTTCTCTGAACACTCCAAACACCCCTTGTCTCTTGAATTGACCCTGAAAGATGAGGAAGACCCCATCCAACTAGATCAAAATCCTTAAGTCATTTTTCCAGAATAAGCCTGCAGCAATAGCCCAGAGTTCCTTTCCCACTGACAAGGAGTGTGAAAATTAGCTAACAATTTCCTTTTCTCCAAATTAGCAGCATGGTGTAGCTTTGTGGTTGTTTAGTTGTGTCAGTCGTGCATAACTCTTTGTGACCCTGTTTGGAATTTTCTTGGCAAAAATACTGGTGTTTCCTTCTCTAGCTCATTTTACAACTGAGGAAACTGAGGCAACAAGAGTTAAGGTACTTGCTCAGGGTCACACAACTAGTATGTGTCTGAGGCTATATTTTAATGCAGATCTTTCTGACTGTAGGCCCTAAGCTCTATTCATTAAACCACCTAGTTGTCCTCATGATTTAACATTCCTCAAATCCAGATTCCTTACACCTTTCTCTCAAGTGCCTAGAGCACAGAGGGGTTCTATGAAGACAACAACTTAACTGACTCCGAGATCATCTCCCTATTCATCATTCTTTAGTAGATATTTAAATATATGTAACAGAATTTACATTTCATGTACAGAACTGTTTTTTCATTATTTATTGAATTATTCCTGTTGGTTATTTTTTCTTAAGTTCATAATAAAAATAAAAGTTAATAAAAAAGATGGCCAACGACAGAGAGTTGGAGAATGCCCATATTAAAGAAAGATAAGAGGAAGAATGGGAGTCACCGGAGTTATGCATTGTTTAAAAGACCATAAACTCTGGACTCTAGTTCACCTGTGAGAAAATAAATGAATGTCTTATATGACCTTGGAATTTTCCTACAATCAGTTAATTGGTATTTTTTTTTTTTGAGGATTATAACACACTTCATAAAAATCTCTTTAACTTTTTCCCCCTACATTCTAGTTCTCAATTACTCAGGGAAATATTTAATTTAAACTGCTAATGACAAACATCAGATAACAATCAGATGGACTGTTTAAATGCCTGAGGCTTAATTATCATTTAAAACAATGTGTTTACACTGAGAACTTTGTGTATAACAGAATAATTAACATTTACTACATTTGGGAGTCTATTTTTGAAATTGGAGGTATCTAAGAATTAATGAGTCTCGGCTTATGACTCATCAATCATAGAATCATTCTAATAACAGCCGACTTTATTTAGCACTTTACGGTTTACAAAAGTGCTTTATGTACACTATCTCTTTTGAATCTCAAAACAGTTCTACTAAGCAGGTAAAGTAGGTATTATATCATTTTATAAATAAGAAAACTGAAATACTTGGGGGAGGAGGGGAGTTGAAGGAGGGAGAGAGTTAAGAGACTTGCTCAGTGTCATGTAACCAAGTGATGTGGTTGATGCAGCAAGTGATGTGGATGTTGTAGCTACCAAATGATGTTATTTAGGAGAGAGCCAAATGTTGAGGTTTGGTCATGTGAAGAATTCACAATGGCCATTCTCTTTGACAAAAGGTAGGTTTATTTAGGAGAAAAGGTTACAGGCAAAATGAAGAGAGAAGAGAGTTGAGAGAGTATATAAGAAGGAAAGGAATTTTAATAATTAATGATGAAAAAGACAAATTCCTTAGTGGAACTCATAATTAGTCAGGAGAAAGGAAATACTCTGTGAGATTGGGGCGTGTCCTAGCTGGGAGGCTAAATCCTAAAAGGGACTTTTGTATTCTAAAAGAGTTAGAAGGAGAAAGATATCATAAGAAATAGTGGGGATGAGAGAAGAGACATGGTTCAGGGGAAAGACAGCACGAGTGTGTGGAGGAGTGACCCAAAGGGATGCAGTAAACATGGCATGGGCCATGGGCAGATTTATAGGGGAAATTTAACCTCAGGCACAAGACTGGGATTTCTTGGCTGGACCCAGCAAGGTGGGGCTATAATAAACTGATCCTCATCAATGCCCTTCCCTGTTTGCTTTAGGGTAATACTACCACACCCAGCCATACAGGAGCTCATCACTAGTATTAAGCTGCCAAGTCCATTGTTGGCTCCGATCTGTCTTTCCAGATTGATCGTGCAGCAATCTGTCATACTCATCTCTTCCCTTTCTCTTATTTTTACTACACTATATTCTACCTCCCTCCTCCATACCTTTGCATGAGTTATCCCTCTCACATCTTAAATTCACTATGTCTCCCCTTCTACTTCTAGGAATCCCTATCTTTTTAAGACCTAGATCCAGTTTCCCTTTGTACATGAAACTTCTGATTTCCTCCCCACTTCCAGTTGTTTTGTAGACAGTAATGGCTAAGTGACTTGCCTAGTAACACACAACGTTGAAGCTGGGCTAGAGCTCAGGTCCTCCTGACTCTAGTACTGGTGCTCTATCCATTATGCTGACTGCTATTTCCTTAGTTGTTAATAGGAAAATATAAAGATTTATATAGCACTGTATCAAACTCTAAGCTAAGTGGTTTTTTTTTTTTTTTTTACAAATATGCTCTCCTTTTATCATCACAATAATACATTTTATAATTGAGGAAACTGAGGAAACAGAGGATAAATAGATCTGTTGGATCATTATAATAATTACAGCAATAACTTTGACACAGTGCTTAGTATGTGCCAGTTACTATGCTAAAGGCTTTATAATTATTATCTCATTTGATCCTCACAACAATTCCAGGACATAGGTACTATTATTATCCCTCTTTCATAGGTGAGGAAACAGAGGCAATCATCAGTGAAGTGACTTACCCATGGGCATATTGCTGGTAAGGGTCTGAGGTTACATTTGACCTCAAAGCTTCCTAACTTTCAAACTTCTTTGCCACCAGCTGGCTTTTCCTCTTGGAATTTCTTTATTTTTCATTTTTAGGGTATCCCAAAAGTCTTAGGGTAGTTTTTGCTCTGTGTAGATATATATATATATATATAGATAGATAGATAGATAGATAGATAGATAGATAGATAGATAGATATAGATATAGATATATAGATATATATATGTACACATATACACAAACATATATAAATGTATGTATATATTTATATACTTAACTGGTATATATTTTCTACCAGTAGAATTTGTTACTTAATGAAAAACTAATTTTTGTTTTTTGTTTTCCCACTACTTGATGCATAGAGAGTGCTTAATAAATACATAATGAATGAATATTATGATTCCATTGGATCATGTGTTTTTATGGTGGCTAAGAAGAATACTGGACAGAATACTGAACTTGGAATCAGGAAGACCTCAGTTCAAAAACTACTTGGAAGACTTACTGGCACTTTGAGCCTGAGCAAGTCATTTAGCATCTCTCAAACATAGTTTCAACATGTTTAAAATGGGGATAATCACACCCAAAAATATTTATAGTTCTTTTTTGTGCAAAGAATTGGAAATTGAGGGAATTCTCATCAAATGAGGAATAGTTGAACAACTTGAGGTCCATGATTGTGATAGAATTGTTGCTGTTCAATAGTGTCTGATTCTTCATGAAAATTCTTTTAGAATTTTTCTGGCAAAGATATTGGACCACTTTTCCATTCATCTTCACGTACATTTTACATTTTACATCATTCTACAGATGAAGAAACTGAGGCATACTGGATTAAGTGTTTTAAACAGGATCACACAAAGACTCCAGACCCAACAATCTATCCACTGCATCACCTACCCATCCAACTTGTGATAGAATACTATTATGATAAGAGAAATGATGAGCAGGATTGTTTCAGAAAATCCTGGAAAGTCTCATATGTACTGAAGTAAACAGAACCAAGAGGACATTGTAACAACAGTATTGTTATGATGATCCACTGGGAAAGACTTAACTACTCTGATCAGCACAGTGATCCAAGACAATTCCAAAGAACTCATTATAAAAATTCCTACACATTTCTAGTAAAAGAACTGAAGAACTTTGAGAGTAGATCAAAGTTTACTTTTTTCCACCTTTTTTATGTTTTTAGCTTTTTCTTGCTGAATTGTTGTTTTGCAACAATAGTTAATATGGAAATGTTTTTATGACCATGTATAAATGGTATAATTGCTTGCCTTCTTAATGGGTGGAGGAGAGGACACAGGGAGGGAGAGAATTTGGAACTTAAATTTTAAAAAGGATTAATAAACATATATACATATATTAACAAAAAAAATTAGCACCCACCTCGTAAGGTTTTTGTGAGGCTCAGACAGGCTCTGGTAGGATAGAGTAGTGGAAAAAGTGGTCTCATTGCCCACTTTTTCTACTACACCATCCTATCAGATACCACTTTGTAGAGGACAGACTTCCAACAGAATACATTGAGAAACTGACAACTTGCCCCAGACAAAAATAAAGTAGTTCCTCTACTTCTCCCAATCAAAGGTTATAGAGTGTTTTAGCTCTTTACTCTGGAGCACAGTGATGGGTTATAAACAGAGATGAGCTAAAAACAACTTAAACAAGATTCTGAGAGCTAATTGTTAAACTTTTAGTGTGTTTACAATTTGAAAACTGTAAAAACAAATCAGAACTTGTTTTATTGTTTTGTTAATTGCCTAGACTTAAAGTAATAAAGAAAATGTTAATAATACAAATTAAACTTAAAGATATGATAGTGTACATTTTTATTTTTATTAAACGTATACTAGCACACCATTGTTCTTATCCTTTCTAGTATGGTACCCAGCAATCACTCAAGAGAAGCATCAGCCATTCCTGGAATATATGCATGTATACATTTGTGTGTTGTGTATCTGCATATATACATACACACATGTGTATATGTATATGTACATATACACACTGATGACTACTACAAGAAAATGGAGGAGTGGAAGAGTTTTGTTTCCCCTCCACTATCAGAGGTAGACGCTCAACCTTACCTAAATGATTGTTCAGACTTTTCCAGCCTGGTAAGACCTGTTAAAGCTTGTTTATTTTGAACACCTCAGTGCTTCATGCAGATAACCAGAGAAGCAATTTATCTTGAACAAATCAGGATGTGTCATAAAACTAAATGAATTTATAATTTGGGCCATATTCTGGTTTATCTACAATATATAGACAGGGCTGCTGGGATGAACATAGAGAATCTTAATGCTTATTGGTATTATTACTCTAGTGTGTATACTTTCCATAAAGATATATGTGAATAGGTAAATTGACACACAAACTGAACATGTATTAAGGAGAGAGAGCTGGGTGGAAGTGGAAGGAAAAAAAATGCCTAAGAATGACTCAGGATCCAATTACAATGGGATGCCATGTATTGAGTCACTGTACTCAAATGCTGATTCATTTCATTTCTACCAATGCAGCTAGAGAATATATGTGCATCCACTAGATTGGAACTGGGAAGGGAAGAAAAGATAGGAAAAGATTGGGTTAGATGACTAACTTCTTGAATTAAAATTTGAATGTACTCAAACATAGAAGGAAGTCAAAAGGATAATGATTAATCTCATATCTTTTGTCTCTGTCTTTTATCTGAACTAGGTAACTAGCTCAATGAGTGGATGAAAATAAGAAGGCTAGAGATGATTAATAAAATAAGAGAAAATGTATTCATCTCTCTCATTCTCTGTCCTTTTCTTTGTCTCTGTCTCTCCCTCTCTTTTCCCTAGAATTTTACCTCTTACTCCTCATGGGGGAGTTGAAGCTAGAAAATTAGATTCTAGGATCAGGAGTCATATCTCACACATTATATTGCTAAGGTCTATAAAAATTCTTAATATGATCTTGAACAAGACACTTCTCATAGTTTTTGTTGCAGTAAGACAGATATCGATATTTGTTGTAATAGAAATGTTGGTGTCCAATGCTTACAAATTGCTTTGACCTATTTTTAAAATCTTATTGTTGTGCTTTGTTTTGGCATTACAAACATGTGCAGAGTCTCATGAGAAGTCTCTTATAATAAAGTAAAAAATTAAGTAAAACTAACAATATTGCGACCTTTTTTGACAGGGTGTTTCACATCTTTAGCACTTCTTTAGTTAAAAGAAATGTTTTTCATGAGCAGAAATCTCTTTCTTTCTCCACTGGAAAAAAAGAAAAAGAAAAACAAATTCCTTGTAACAAATGGGCATAATCAAGCAAACACATTTCCTCATTGGCTGTATATAAACACTTACACTTAGGGGTATATGTACACACACACATAGATATATCTAAATATATAACTTCAAAAACATATGATACAGGACACATACATACACAGAAATGTAGATTTACTCTAAATGTAAAACTTATCTGTCAGGAGGTAGATAATGTGTTTCATCATTGGTCTTTGGGAATCATTCATGGATGTTCATTGTATTGCCCATTATTCTTAAAGTTTTTAAGATTTTTTATATTTATAGAATTATTATAAAATTTATTTGTCTGGCTCTGTCCATTTAATTAATTAGTTTATAAAAGTCTTCCAAACTATCCATTTTTATAATATTGATATCATAGTATGTATGGGACAAGACCACTGGCTCAAATAAATCAAATACATTAAGGAGATTTTGCAAAGCAAAAGCAGAAAGGAATGTTACTATGATCTTGCAAGAAAGGATGTCTCCTTCCCCACAAGCAGTTAGGCAAGGAGAGGCAAGGACCAGTTAACAGATAAGAATTATATAGGAGCCTGGGCTAACATTCCTTGTAGCCTGGATCTTTGCCCTGATTAGCTAGGACAAATGACTTTTTTCCTAAGTTATAAATGACGAAAAACTTTCAACCCAACCACATCTTTAGGATTACTAAATTACCTTCTATGGGAGTTTCAATGCCAAGGTGGCCCCAACTTTGTCTCCCAAAGAAAAGTTCCCACTCCTTGTAAACCACATGATTTCTGGAGAATGAAAGCTGGCCCTGGGGCCCAGCCAACCATCACTCAATTTTTAGAACACTGTCTCCATCATGTGAGACAACTTTCACAGTTTACTTCATTCATAATATAAATTGTTTTTCTGGTTCTGCTCACTTTACTCTGTATTATGTATTTCACATAAATTTTCCCATGTCTCTTTGTAAATTACCTTTTTCCTCATTTTTTAAAATAGCATAGTATTATTCCATCTCATTCATATATATACATATATATTATATATACATATATATGTATTTGTGTGTCTCCACAATTTAATCAGTTATTTCTTAGTTGATGGACGTCTCCTTAGTTTCCAGTTTTTTGTCACCCCAAATAGAGCTTTTCTACACACACACACACACATACCCCCTATATATGTGTGTGTTTATGTGTGTTTCTATGTATATATGCATATACATACATAAATAAACACACACATATATGCATATACTATATAAACACACACATGTATTCATACATATAGGAATTTTTTCTATTTCTCTTATCCTTGGTTGGGTGTAGGGATGGGACTTGCCTCAGGAAAACAGGGTCAAAAAACATATGTTGCTTAGTAACTATGCATAATTCCAAATTGCTATACAGAATAATCCTATCCATTTACAAGTCCAACAATAGGACATCGATGTGCCTATTTTGTCACAGCCTCTCCAACATTCATCATTTACCTCTTTTGTCATCTTTGCAATCTAATGGATGTGAGGTGAAATCACAGAATTGTTTTAATTTGTATTGCTCTAATTAATAGTGGATATATATTGCTATACATAGCCTGAGTTTCTTCCCTTGAGAATTGCCTGTCTATATGCAAAGACTATTATTAATCAGGGAATGGCTTATTATTTTTTACTGTGTTCAGAATCAAGTTGATCCCCAAAGATGATCATATCATATGTAGTTCTCTATCTCTCTAAGCTAAGTGATCTTACAAATTTGAGTTATTTTTAGCTTTTATTGATACCTTTTGTTTTCACATTACAATTTTTTTTGATATACTTTCTTGGCAATAATCTGTAAAGAAACGGAAGCTGGAGAGATCAAACCCCATGAGACTAGTTAGGAGGTTATTACAATAGTCCGGTGATAAAAATAATGAGGGCCTGAAATATATGAAATATATGTTCGTCATTGAACCTTCCATCATAACAAAAAACAAACAAAACAAAACTCATACAGGGACTTTGTCTTAGTGTGTATCAGTGGTCCCCATAGTGGGAATATGTGCATTACAAGCAGTATACAAGAAGATCCATTAGGATGTGAGAAGAACATAGCTATTTCTACTCTGTGAGTAGATTTAATATGGTGACCTGAGGTTACCACTGAGGAGCCCCAGTAAAACCCTACTCTCTCAGGGTGGAAGCCTGTCTTATTTTCATTGGATCTTATCATATTCCTGCCCCAGAATCTTGGGGGAAATTGTCACAAGTTTAGGTTTGGCTCATGCCTAGGATCTTCTCCAAAGAAATTAGGAAGATACTTAATGCACAATATAAAACAGATTGGGGCAGTAATTTCTATCCAGTCTGTTGGCAAAGCCTTGCTGATGTCACCTTTGCACCATTTCTTATCTCTGCCCCATTCTTTCTCTGACACAGCTACCACTCTCGTGCATGTCCCTATCATTTCCCATTTGATTACTGCAATAGCCTGCTGGTGGACCTGATGGTCGCACGTCTCCCCATTTCAATCTATCCTCCATTCGTCAACTAAAGTTATTTTCTTAATGCATATGTCATCCCCTCTCCCTCCACCCCCCATAAACTCCAGTGGTACCAATCATCTCTTCTTCATTTTCTCCCTCTGTCCATGTGGGGAGTCATACCCTTACATACAGAGTGGGGTGCTCTGTCCAAAAGAATATACATTGTGAGGTTTTTTGGGTTTGGAGACTAATTTTTTTTCTTCTTATTTATTTTTTCATTGTTGTGTTTCAAAAAACTGGGACAATTGATTCTTTTGTCTCATGTAGTTTTCAATTATGATTTCTTGAAATATAGCTCTGAAAAACTGGCTTAGTTTCAGTCCATTGGGATTCAAATGGAACTACTAGACTATGCCTTTGGATCTCACTGATTGGCAGAAGATAGGTCCCAGGCTATACTTCATTTATTCATTGTTTGGGTTCTAATGGCTCAGAGTAAGTATAAACAGCAATTATTTCTGTTCTGGCCAGAAACTCTAAGGCAAGCGATGGCATCTTTTCCTTCAATCCTTACCTAATCATTGAATGGGTATTGCCACAGAGAAACGGAGACTTGAGAAAGACTGTAGCTTAAAAAGGTCTAGGTCTCCCATTGCATCCTGAACCCTGACAATCACCCTAACCTATATGCTACCTGTGACCTCTGATGAGAGAATGGGGCTGGTGACTTTACACATCTCTGCTTCACTTAAATCCAATTCACTTGCAAGTCAAGATATCACCTTCCTGATATCATTGGTCCTCTTGAGAGGAAGGATAAACAACAAGAACAATCAAATAAAAAATCCTATGCTTGTCATTCAAAGCTCTTCATAACTTAGTTCCCTTCTACTTTGCCAGTCTTCTTAAACCTTATTCTCTGAAACATTCTTTAATCCAGCACCACTGGCTGTGCTGCTATTCCGTGAATGAGATGCTTTCTCTCTGCTAGGCACGTTTTATTTTCTCTGGCTGTCCCCCAAGCCTGTAAAGTTCTCCCTCCTCATCTCCTGTTTCCTTCCCTGGCTCCTTTTAACTCCTAACTAAAACCCCCTCTTCTATATCTACAGGAAGTCTTTCCCAATCCTGCTTAATTGATTCAAGTATCCACCTTCTCTAATTTATCCTACATATAGCTTGTTTGTACTGATTTATTTGTTTATTTATTATGAATTCTTTGAAGGCTAGCAAAGATTTTTGTGTTTCTTTTTATCTCTCCAGCACTTAGCATATTGCCTGGCTCCTAGTAGGAGATTAATGAATGTTTACTGATGGAGTGATTTATTTTCCCCACATAAAAAATATTAAAACAAACAAAAACTCATCAGTGAATTTGGCAACAATTTAAAATATAAAGCATAAAGCAGTAACCTGTTATATTCTCCCAAGTGATTAAACACAAGACATTTTGCAGGACTACACATTGATATCACATCAGTTTGGCTCTGCACAGTCTAAACAACCTCCTCAATGTCTTCCTATGTTTTCTAGCAATCCAGGCCTTGGTTTAAACTCATTCTACTGTTAATACAGCAAGGATGACCAACTATGATGGACTTGACTCTCAGCAAATGAGGTGATTCAGGACAATTGGTTTTTCCCTTTTGGTCTGATTTTTGGGCAACATGACAAATATGGAAATATGTTTAAAAGTATTGTGTATATTTAACCTATATCTAATGGTTTGCTCTCTTGGGGAAAGGGGAAGTAAGGGAGAGAGAGAGAAAAATTTAGAACATGAAGTCTTGCAAGAATGAATGTTGAAAACTATCTTTACATGTATTTGGGAAAATAAAATATTACTGAATTAAAAAAAGAATTAGGTATGGTGGTTAGTATCTATATCATGCTTTATTAAGGTTTATAAGGCATTGAGCATCTTTTTTGATTTGGAAGCAGACTGAGAGAAGTGAAATGACTTGCCTGGCTAGTGAGTGTGGTAGCTTTTGAACTCAAGTTTTCCTAATTTTATGTCCAGCACTCTAACCACCATACCACCTAGTTACTAACTATTCTCAGACGTGATTTTCCCAACAAGTTAATACAACCTCCTTTTCTATCTTGGTGAATATCTGGAAACACTTGCTCTTCTCCATTATTAACTGTAAGGAAGCTGGATATTCAGATTTATGTCCCTCCTCCAAAGTAAAGTCTGACCTTTGTTCCTGGATTGGTCCCATTCTTAGATCCTTAGACAGCTAGGTCACACAGTGGATAAAGTACTGAACCTCAAGTCAGGAAGATCTGTAGTTAAATATAGCCTCAGATCCATGGGTAATCATTTAGCCTCAGTTTTTTTGATTATAAAATGGAGATTAAAAATAGTACTTATTGCTCTAAATCACTATTAATCAGAGAAATGTAAATTAAAACAACTTTGAGATACACACTTCTCAGATTGGCTAAAATGACAGGAAAAGATAATAATAAATGTTGGAAGGGATGTGGGAAAAATGGGACACTGATACATTGTTGGTGGAGTTGTGAACGGATCCAACCATTCTGTAGAGCAATTTGGAACTGTGCTCAAAAAGTTATCAAACTGTGCATACCCTTTGATTCAGCAGTGTTACTATGGGGCCTATATCCCAAGAGATCATAAAAGAGGGGAAAGAGACCCACATGTGCAAAAATGTTTGTGGCAGCCCTGTTTGGCAGCCCTGTTTGTAGTGTCAAACTGAGTGGATGCCCTTTGGAGAATGGCTAAACAAGTTATATTATATGAATATTATTGCTCTGTAAGAAATGACCAGCAGGATGATGACAGAGAGGCCTGGAGAAACTTCCATGAACTGATGCTGAGTGAAATGAGCAGAACCAGGAGATCATTATACATGGCAACATCAAGATTATGTGATGATCAATTCTGATGGACATGGCCTTCTTCAACAATGAGATGATCCAGGCCAGTTCCAATGATCTTGTGATGAAGAGAAACCATCTACACCCAATGTGGGAAATGAGTGTGGATCACAATATAGTATTTTCATTTATTTTATTGTTGTTCCTTGCTTCATTTTATTTTCTCTCTTTTTTTTTTACTTTTTGTTTTGATTTTTTGTGCAACAAGATAATTGTATAAATTTGTATGCATATATTGGATTTAACATATATTTGTACCATGTTTAACATATATCGAATTACTTGCCTTCTAGGGGAAGGGTGGGGGTAAGAGGGGAAAATTGAGACACAAGGTTTTGCAAGAGTTAATGCTAAAAACTTATCCATGCATATGTTTTCAAAATAAAAAAACTTTAATAAAAATTTAAAAAAGAAATGGGGAAAAAAAGAATTGCACATATTAAACCTATATCAGACTGCTTGCTATCTTGTGGAAAGGGGAAAGTAGGAAGGGGGGGAGAAAAATTTGGAACACAAAGTTTCATAAAAATGAATGTTGAAAACTATATCTATTTGGGAAAAAATACTATTGAGAAATATAAAAAAAATAGTACTTATTCCCAGAGTTATTGTGGTGATTAAATAGATCATATTTGTAAACTGCCTAGCACATAGTAGGTGCTAGCTAATTTTTTCCCTGAGGCAACTAAGGTTAAGTGATTTGCCCAAGGTCACACAGCTAGGAAATGTTAAGTGTCTGAGGTCAGATTTGAATTCAAGTTCTCCTGACTTCAGGATTGATGCTCTAACCACTGCACCCACTAGTTGCCCCAGTGCTCGCTACTATTCAGAACAACTGGGTGATGGCAGGGAAAGATGGAAATTTACTAACTATATTTCAACAAATATCTCCGCATAACTGATTTCTTTTTGGAGAGATTGGTTTGGATGAGATTGAAAAGTAAGTGTTATGATTTATTAAGTTTAGTCACTGAAGTACTTGTTCCACTTAGGTCTATGTATCTTTGTTTCTAAGCATCATTTTCAGCCATGACAGCCATTAAAATCAAGTGGGGAAGCAAACAAAACTTAAAGTCAGACCTTTGAATATTTGCATCTAAATGTGTTATGCCAGGATTAAAAAACAAACAATCACATTACCTTTAGTAAGAAATATTATTATTAGTATTTTGAGTGAGAAGAAAAAGATTTTATGCCATTCATAAAGAAAATATTTTAAATTTTATTCATCTATATCTTATCCTATTTAATGTCTAGTTTGTATATGTTATAATATAAATAATATATTAGTGCAGTAAAACATATACATAATAAAACATGATTGAATAAATAAACACACATTAAAGGTTATAGGAAACAGGGAAATTAAAGGAGACTTCACAGAAAGAGAGAATGAACAAATAGCTTCTTTAGGTTTCTACTTTAATAATGATTATTCGTTGACCTCAGGTAGTTAAATTTGGAACACCTGGCCATTCAGGTTGTGATCCTGGTTTCTGCAACTTTACTTTGAGAATAAGAGAAATAATTATTAATAATTAACTACTAATATAGTGGTGGTGGTGGTGGGAATCCAGGTTCCTCCATCCCCCATTTTCTCATTCAAAGCCCAATCTTTTTAAGGACAGCGGGAGAATAAGACATTCTCCTCAATTTTGGGCAGATCCCACCCAATTCAGAGAACTTATTTTTGATTAAAGGGCAAAGAGAATGGAATCTAGGTGAATTCTGGTCCATTGTGTTCTACTCATACAGGATTTTTATCTAGATTACCAAGCAAGGTGATCTGGATAGAGATAAGAATCTTTGTCTAAAAGTGGCAAGATCAAAGTCATGTTCCTGCCACCCCTCATTAGAATAACCCCACCTCGCATTATAATATTCCCTCTCATTACTTATTAATCAATCAAAATTGATTGCTATCAGAGATAACATCTTTTTCAAGGATATTTAAACATTCAGCAGCCTTTGGTTCGATTTTAGTTACAAAAGAAACCGCTGATCTCAATTTATTGATTATCTGTTAGCCATAATTAATAAAATGATTATTAATTACCCAGAAACTATGTCTCTCAGACTTTTCATTGTCTTAACACCTAAATCCTTCTTTAGGTTACAAATCCAGGGCTTATTAGATCACTCTAATTAGGCTTTAGGAAGCCATTTCCCATCAGTGATGCTAGATTTTTCTGTGGATTGCCTTTTCCAATAGGATTTTTCCTCTAGCTACAGGAAATATGAGCTTATCCTTAACTTCATTAAGACTTCTGTGGAGATAACTGAGTGAGCAACCAAAAAAGTTTCAGACGACTGGTATATGAAACCTTGTATATCAGTAATGCCAGTCTCTCTACTGAGAGGAGGGAGGTGTATTTCATCATTCCTATGATGGGGTGAACAGACTCCGGCAAAATTCCATGCCTTGGTAACAACCTAGTATCTGAATGGGCTGGATCATTAGGAACTTTGCTAAATGTTATAATAAAACTTTCCCCCTTGACCTAGAGATGGTTTGAGGCTGTGAATTCATTCTGGATGATTTTCACCTTTGTGATTTATGTGTCATCATGACTTGTTGGACCTCATCATCTAGAACCATGGTTGTTCATCACAATTAATCTGAGTTTAGCTTCCTTTTAATTTTCTGTGGAATTTTTTTACACAGATAAGAGGATGGTTATATAATTGTTACCACTGTGTATATTTTCTCTTGATTCTGCTTTCTTGGTCCTACATCATATCATATAAGTCTTTCCAGTTTATTCAAATTTAGCATTGGTGAAGGGTCATTCCCTTATATTTATATAACTTAATCTGCTTTAGTCATTCCCCCATGTACAGGCAACCACTTTGTTTACCCAGCCCCCTTTTTCTAATGAAATGAAAATTTTTGATCCATATAGAACCTTTGTATCTTGGGTTTCCAGGTGTGGGGTTGTGGGGTGGTTATAATTCTGCAGGATTAAAACCTAAGAAATTATGAGCAACTGAACAACCTGGCTCTTTCCACTGCTTAAAATTCATAGCTAAAGTTACTTGTAATACTGAAAACTATATAGCAATACCTGTGGCCTCACTAGTTTCTCAGTCCCTTTGCTTTGTACCCTATCCTACACCAAGCCTCTCATGGAATTCTCCAATTATTCACAACTTGAAAACAATATACAATATCAAAATTAGAATTTCATCTAGTTCTAACTCTTTAATTAACAAATTTAAATAAAAACCTAAGAGAAAAACAATGAGAAAGTGATTAGAAAGATGTCTTGAGAGGTTAGAGAATCTGCTGTCTCTTTTACATGCATTTACAATTCCTTCCATCCTTTCTTTCCTTCTCTCTTCCCACCTTTTTTTTCCTTTTCTCTTTGTTCCTTGTCTTTCATTCCTTTTCTTCCCTCATTTATTTCTCTCTCTTCTCTCCTTTCTTTCTTTCCTTCTCTTTGCTCCTCTCCTTTTCTCTCTCTCTTTCTTCCTTTCTTTCCTTCTCTTTGCTCCTCCTTTTCTCTCTCTCTTTCTTCCTTTCTTTCCTTCTCTTTGCTCCTCTCCTTTTCTCTCTCTCTTTCTTCCTTTCTTTCCTTCTTTCTTCCCTTTTCTTTCTCTTACCTCTTTTTTTCTTTCCTTCTTTTCTTTTTCCTTCTCTTTTTTCCTCCTCGCTTCACTCTGCCTTTGTCTCCCTTTTTCCCTCCTAACTCAAACTTTTTCTTCTTAGCTACCCCACCTTCAACTGAACAATAAAAGTAAATGTAAACAAACAAATAGAACCCTGATTATAAATATTTCTAATCCAACAAAACAAATCCTCATATTAGTGATGTACAAAAATTCATGTCTCATTGTGGATTTCAAGTCCATTCTCTAGTAGGAGGTGGGGAGTGGTCAGTCCTCAACACTCATGATACCATTGATCAGTTTAACGTTTTTCAAAGTTGTTTTGTTCTCTCCATATATTGTTGCTATTACTATATAAATCATTCTCCTGGTTTTTCTGCTCACTTTACTTTGCTTCGGATAATAGAGATCTTCCTAGTCTCCTTTGAAACTGCCCATTTTGTCATTTCTTAAGGCACAATAATAGGCCATTTTGTTGATATGCCACAATTTGTTTAGCTATTCCCTCAATAGGTGGTATTGGGAAATTTCTCAGCCCAGAGGTCCTAATATACACTCCAGAAAAATAATTCCTTCCTTCGTGGTATATTTGACTTGAGGTCAATAGATCAGGAAGTGAGACTAGAAAATAAAATTTAATTAGCATCAGCTGATGGGAATTTGCCAGATGGCTAGCAACAAGCAAAACCAAGGGAGATGTATGTATGTATATATATGTGTGTACATATATAAAAATATGTATACATATATGCAGAAGAAGAAAGAGGGAGAGTGGGAGAGAGACAGAGAGACAGAGACAGAAACAGAGACAAAGAGAAAGAGGCAAGGAGAGAGGGAAAGATTTACACAAAAAGTGACATTACATGTAATAAAAAGCGTGACATGGTTATCAGGTGAAGTTGCCCAGCCATTTTCCTTATTTGGGAAACTGAGAAATAGGGATAGAATGTTAGATGATTTGGGGGTGAACATGCTAACCTTTGGGGGGTTTCAGTGTAATGCCGGAGAAAGATAGAGGCAAGACAGAGATCAAAGAGTTTTTAATATTTTATTTGTTTTCTGAGAGGGAGAGATAGTATGGAGGCAGAGCAGAATCAATTCTATCTCCAGGGCTGAATTGGACTTTCGTCTCAAAGAATCCAGCCTCAAATGTGAGATTCCAATGATTTTTATATGACTCTAAGATAAGGGGAGACAAAGACAAGGGATAGAGTTCAAGCATTGGTAAATGGCAGGGATTTCCAGGCAGGGACCATCAATTCAGTTCTGACAGGCTGGGGTAGGACCATAAATTCTGATAAACTGGAAGCGAAGGGAATAGTCACTAGAGACAGAAAGTCTGGACAGATAGAGATGGAGGATGCCAATTAGGTATCTGAGATAGGACATCTGGAGTTTTATCTTTTGGAATGCCAGAATAGCCTCTACAACCCAAATTATCTCAGCCCTAATGAACAGAAAAGGGGGTTGCAACCAAGGGGATTGAGGCAGAACAATTTAGGCAAACTGAGGCAGGGCAATTTAGGGAAACTGAGGCAGGACAATAAAAGAAAACTGGTATATATAAAATCAGGAATTGCCAAAGCAAGGTTTGTTCCAGTGGGATGTTTTCTCTGTAGATATTAGATTATCAGATATCCTACCAGGAAATCTCTAAAATAATGTAGTCCTTCTTCAAGATAGAAATCAGTAAGGCTAATCTTATTCTTTCCAGGCAGTGAGTCTCTAACTCATAGCTCTGTTTCTTTGATTTCTAAGATTAATTTTATAATGGTGAGGTAGTACAGTGGATAGAATACCAATATGGAGTCAGGAAAACTTAACTTCTTGAGTTCAAATCTGGCCAAAAACATTTACAAGTTGTGTGATGCTGGGCAAGTTACTTAACCCCATTTGCCTCGGTTTCCTCATCGTAAAATAAGCTGGAGAAAGAAATGACAAACTGCTCAAGTATCTTTGCCAAGGAAAACCCCAAAAGGCGTTATGAAGAGCTGGATATGACTGAAACAACTGAGCAACAACAAAAAACTCTATTTTTTTGTTATTTCTAAAATTATCTATTTCTAGGGAGAATATATTTCTCAAAAATTCACAGTTTGTCTCTTCCAAATTGTTATCCTCTTATTTTCCAATTTGCTTAAACAAAGAGATTTGCTATAAACATTTTTGCACATATGGCTTAATTTTTTCTTTCTTTGATGACCAATGGCATTAGGCCTAGTAGTTGTGTCAAAAGTGCATACATTTTCCCACCCATACCTACACATTTTCCTTTCTGGCCTTATGCTGCTTTTAGATGCAATAATTTTTTTTTCCTTAGATGGTGTTTTGATCATTTCATTGTATAGATTCTCTTAATTCAGTTGGACTTTCTAATCTCCTGCTCTACTGTTTTTGAATAAACTATCCATGCGGGCAGCCCCTTTCCCTCTTTTTTCTGTCATATGTTTCTTCCCCACCTCCTTTAAGGCTTATTTCAAATCCCATCTGCTACCTGAGGCTTTTCATAATCTCCCCTCCCTTCATTGTTAGGGTTCTTCTTCCCCTAAAAACTTTAAAACATTTTATTTATCAAATATAGATAATTTTTATTTTATATTTTATATATCTATTTATTTGCTGTGTTCTCATGCTTTTCTCCTGTTTTATCCTAGATTGTAAACTTCTTGAGGGCAAAGACCAATATCTTTTTGTCTTTGTATAAGGGGGCACTAATATAGTCTTGCATTCAGGTGCTGCTTAATAATTAACTGTTACTTGAATGAATCAATTAATATATAACATCCCTCTGGATTCACTTCCCCAGCTTCAACTCAGTATGTTAAATTGTATGCCCTGAGGATGACTGACTACTGCTAGAAATTCTAATTGATCCCAGAGTTATTTCGAAATAATAGCAGAGATGTACATTTGTTTTAAAATGTTTGTGAATTGTTCTTAAAAAAATTAAAAAGACTCTTTAAAAAAAGTATTTAAAAGCTCATAGAAAAATAATTAAATATTATTGAACATTTAATTTTAATCTACAGTATTGACTGTTTCCTTACCTGCTAACTTATACACAGTCAATAAAACTATAAAGCAAAGCATCTCCCCAATAGCATTTGTTGATTTAAGAAACATAAAAGCTCGCTTTGACAATTTAAAAATCAGCCAGCAAGTCAAGAGGAGCTGGCTCAAGCATATCTTGGAAGTGCCCTTGACTTGCAATCAATTTCTATAAATGCAAAGAGTAGGGTGTGTCAAAGGGGACATTTGAACTCAGCTCTTTTTTACTTTGAGGTCAGCTCCCATGCTGTTTCTCAGAGCATTTTTTATGTTGGTCATCTTCAGTCATGGCTGACTCTTCATAACCCTATTTGGGGTTTTCCTGGCAAAGATACTAGAATGGTTCTCCATTTCCTTTTTTGGCTCATTTTATAGAAACTGAAACAAACAGGTTTAAGAGGCTTGCCCAGATCACACTCCTATTAAGTTCGGGTCCGGTTTAAACTCAAGACCAGTCTTCCGGGCTCCAGGTCTGATGCTCTATCTACTTTGCCATTTAGCTGCCCTTCTCAGCACAAGGTGCAAAGATGTGCAATTTTGTTTCCCTTAATCTTTTTTTATTCATTTATCCTTTTAATTTTCTATGTACAGATACAAAGACTTAGTATTGTTGCTTTCCTATCTTTTTCCTCCCAAATCACCTTAAATTGGTGATTTTCTTTTTTTTTCCAATGTCATCCCCTTTGTCCAGACCCCAGGCTGGGGGGGTCTCATATCTGGTATGGCAATGCATATCTACTTCCCCTAGGTACTTTATTTTTATTTATTTATTTATCTAATTTTGCTGAGGCAAAATTGTGACTTGCCCAGGGTCACACAACTAGGAATCATTAAGTGTCTGAGACCAGATTTGAAGTCCGGTCCTCCTGACTTCGGGGTTGTGCTCTATCCACTGCACCATCTAAGTTGCCCCTAATGCTTTATTTAACATAACGCTATAAGATGAGATTTCTGAGCTGAATGGGTTATGGCTCTCACCTAAGATAGTTTTTATGCTCTAGTTTTAGTATTAAAATGGTTTTAAACTGTCTTACAAAGCATTTTGTTTTGTAACACTCTAATAAACTTGTTATGTATTCTAATTTATAATAATTTTTTTGTATATGTGTCTTTTCCCCCCTCCTTCTTTGAGAGGGCTTTTGTTTTCATTGGTGTATAGAACTATAACTGAGAGACTTTCCTAAGGCTGATGATTCACCTTTTCTCAGAAAGGTTTCTGGTGGCAATGATCAGTTAATAAATATTTATTAAACACCTACTATGTGCTAGGCATTATGTTAAATGTTGGGAATATAAAAAGGGGCAAAGTTCCTGCCCACAAGGAACTCACAATCTAAAGCAGGACATAACAGGAAAACAAAAAAATATATATAGCAAATTATATATAGAAAAAAGTGGGAAATTAAGGAGAGAAGGCACTGGAATTAAGAGGGAGTAGGGAAGATTTCCTGTAGAAGGCAGGAATTTAGTTGGTATTTAAAGAAAACCAGGGAAGGCAATAATAAGTGGAGGGAAAACTTTTCTAGGCATTGGGGGACAACCAGAGAAATTACAGGCATAGATCAATAGTCAGAGAAATTATCTGAAGATGAGATATGGAGTGTTTGATTCATGGAACAGTTAGGAGGCCACTGGAATCTTAAGAGTGTGTGACAGGAAGAAAGGTATAAGACTGGAAAGGTAAAAGAGAGCAGGTTATAAAGGGCTTTGAATGCGAAGCAGAAAATTTTGTATTTGATCCTGGAGGAGATAGGGAGCCACTGTGATGAGTCAGGATAGCAATTCCTAATTCGAAATAAATATATGACAAATTCACAGTGGTCATTCTCTTTGCCAAAAGGGACATTTATTTGGAAGAAGAGACAAAATGAAGAGATGTAATAGGCTTAAGGGGTGTTAAATGTGAAATAGATTTGGGAGAGCAATAGATTTACCAAACGAAAGGAGTTTGGAAGAATCCATTAAAGGAATGTGTCATGAGGTGTGAGTAAGTCTTTTGATAGGCAAGCTAAATCCATATAGTATATAACAGATTAGCCAGAGTTAGCTACAGTAAGGACAAAGACACTATTAAATGGAAGACACTATGAGGAGGAAGAGAGAGCATCTCATAGTGGGCTTACTCCTGAAAAGGATTTAATAAAGATCATCTCGAGTATGTCTTTTATAGGGGAACCTTGGGGGTTTCTCAAAGGAGGAGGGGAAGTGAAGGTGGGAAGAAGGAAATATATTGAGATGTTGAGACTGCCTTGAAGATACTAACAAAGCAATCTGGAAAAACCTGGGTTCCCATCATAGTTATCTTAAAGGTGCTAATCAAGGTAGCATGGGTACATCCTGGTTGCCTTAACTATGGTAATAAGATAATCTGGGAAACCAAGTTCCCAGGATGAGTGTTTTAGTATTTCCTGGAAAAGAGAGAGAATAAGTTGGTTTTGGGATGTACATTAACTGGAGTTAATTGAGGGGTATGTGTGTAGGGTGCTGGTGGGAGGGGAGGGATGACACGTGTCAGAGGTAAATCACTTTAGTGACTGAATGAAGATGGATTGCAGTGGTGAGAGACAAGGCAGGCAGATCCACCAGCAGGCTATTGTAGTAGTCCAGGTTATGAGGGCTTGTACCAGAATTATAGCAGTTAGAGGAGAGAAGGGCATCAATTTACAGATTGAATATAGTGGGATGGGAGATAGGGAGGAGTTCAGGATGACTCCTAGCTTGCAAACTTCAGGGACTGGGATGGTAGTGTTGATCTCTACAGTAATAGGGAAAGTAAAAATAAGGGGAAAGTTTTGAGAGAAAGATTTGGGGTTCTATTTCGGACACACTGAGTTTGAGATTTCTTCAGACATCCAGTTTGAGATGGCCCAAGGGTAACTAGAGACCTAAGAATGGAGGTCAGTAGAGAGAGGGAAGGATAGATGGATTTGAGAATCATTAGTATAGGGATGGTAATTAAATTCATGGGAGCTGATGATATTGTGCAGTGGACAGGGAGATCTCTGGAGAAAAGGGCAGGATAAAACCCAGAGCAATTTAAGATTTGCAAAGTGCTTTACACACGTCATTCATTTGATCCTCACAACAATTTTTTGAAATAGATGCTATTGTTGTGCCACCATTCCCTTTGATTATTCTATCTCAGTTTCCCTAATTGTTCTACCTCAATTTTCTGAATTGTTCTACCTGGTTGCAACATCTCCCCTCCTAATCATCATGATCCAAATAAGGAGAAAGATCTTCTATCATGACCCTAGAGTTTCCCTACTTATCAGAATGTCCGGTGCCTCCCCCGACCCTGTCAGAACCGGATTGATAGTGCATTCCTGCTCTCAGTGCTCTGACTCTGCTCCTGCCTCGGTCTACCCCTGGCAATTTGGAGTCAAATGCATATGTATATGTTATTGAGAACACAAATTAGCAGCTGAATGCTGGATTCTTGGAGACGATAATCTCATTCATCCCTGGGACCAAATCATGGAATCATTGGTCCCAGCACAATCTCTCCCTTTCAAATAAAATATTAAAAACTCTCTAGTCTCTATCTTGCCTCAATTTCTCTGGCATTACATTATTATTATGCTCACTTTTCAGATAAAGAAAATGAGGATCATAGAGATTAATCAATTTATTCAAGATCACCCACCCAGTAAATTTCTCAAGCAGTATTTGAATTCAGTTTTTCCAAACTTTTTTTTTTGTTTTTTTGTTTGTTTTTTTGGTGAGATAATCAGGGTTAGGTGATTTGCCCAGGGTCACATAGGTAATAAGTGTCAAGTGTCTGAAGCCTTGTTAACCTTTGACTCCAGACTTTTATTCACTATGTTCAAGATAAGGGAGGTGCCAAGGAAAAGCTTTGAAAGCATGGGAGACATCCAGAGCAAATGAAACACGGTGAAGTAGATCAGTGTGGCTGAACTATGGACTATATAGAAAGAAGAAATGTGTGAGAAAAGTAGAAAGACAAGAAAAAAAAGGGGTTTACATTTGATCCGGAGGTAAATGAGTTTAAGACAACATGGTTAAACGTATGTTTTAGAAAAATAATTATAGAATAATTTCTGTTTGGGAAATTGGAATTTATTTAAATGCTTTAATGAAACTATATCCATTTTCTCTAAAACTTCCAGAGCTTTTTATAGTTCCTCTGCCTGCAGGGAGCTATTGTACGTAAATATTATGCATTGTGTATCTTTAATAGGGAGATGGTGAGCATTTTCTAGTTTTTTCTTAAACAATCAGTGGGCTATCCTCCAAGAATTATTGTGATTTCTTGGCTTGCTTACTCCTCAGTTCTTGGAGGTTTTTCTTGTGTGTATGTGTGTGTATTATGTTATATTGTTTTTTTTTTCCCAAATCACAATTCTGAAGACATTAAGTGATTATTTTACAAGATATTTTCAAATAAAAGAAAATAACCAATTATTGCTATTGCTTAGAATTAAATAGGAGAGAGAATCAGGTTGTATCTGGGGAAATTTGCTTTGCTTTCATTTTTATTCTCTCTTCTACATCAGAGTCTGATGTCAGCTGGTTACTTCTTGCTAAAGCAAACTCTACTTGTACCCTCAATTCAATCCCCTTGCTTACTATTTTCCTAACTTCAAACTGTAATGAAAAAACAGAAGCATCCAAGGCTTCCCCATTCTGAAAGAAACTGCTCTCTCCAAAGTTGTTTCTCTTTACTACCAAAACAAATGGGCTTTTCTTCAATCTTCATCCTCCCCATTCTCTTTGATAGTATTTGACCCTATTGATCACTTTTTTCCTCCAGGTTATTCTCTTTTATCTAGGATTTTGAGATAGCATTCTCTTGGTTCTCCTGGTTCTCCTCTTCTCTTACCATTTCTTCTCAGGCATCTTTGCTCCTCCTTTTCCAGATTTTCATCCTATAGCCTTCTTATTCTCTCTCAGTATTCACTTTTGGTAACTTCATCAGCTTTAATTTTTATTTATTTAATTAATTTTAATTTAATTTGATTATTTTTATGATATTTTTATGTTTGTTAATGTTTATGATAGTTTAATTATTATTTCTAGGCTGTTGAATGAAGTAAAAGCATTTATCAAGTGCTAACTATGTGCCAAGTGTTTTATGACTTCTGGCATAGGAAGGTCCATGCCTGGAAGATAGAGAAGGCATCAGATGGTGCTGTCAAGGTAGTCACTATCACTAATTTTATCAAAATGAGCCATCAGTCTCTAGATATTTGGGGGTATTCTGTGCCAAAAAGAGAGAGTTTCAGTAGAAAACATGATGAAATTGTATTCTTGGGACCTGTGTTATACATGGTCGTCTGTGATCTTGAACAAGCCTTTTTTCTGTTTTGCTTTGATTATGGAAATGCTCATTTTACTTTATTCACTAAGTTCAAAATAAAAATAAGTAAATCTTCAAAATAAGTAGAGATTCCATAGTTACCAATACAGTGAGTGGATTATTCATTGTCTATTCTCCCTGAATGACTATACATTATTTTTTCCATTCATATATTCCTTTGATTACATCCTTAATAATACTGCATGTATATGTATCTACAAAATTGGGGGGCTTTATTTCCTTTTCTACTCTAAATATTATGATCATATATCATCTCTTCAATTCTATTTTAAGATTTCCCAAGCGCTAATTTTTTTTCTCTTTCTTAATGTCTACTATAGTGCTTAGCACAGTTCTAGACACAGAGTAGGAGGAACTCAATAAATGTTTGCTTAAATGGTTTAGCTAAATGTATTATTTCAAGAATAATGAAAGGCGGGTATTTTTCTCTTTTGAGAAAATATCAAGGGCATTAATATTTAAAGGAATTTAGATAAGAAATAAAGACTGTCCTAATAGTAAGCATTCTTGAGTACAAAAAGGAGTTACCTGGTGATCTATAACCACTGGCCAAATGGCCAAATGCCCAGTGACCTGGATTGTATAGGAAGCCTGAATGTATGCTCAAACTCAGTGATCTTCAGAGGTCCTTTATCCTGTTCTTCCTCTCTGAATTTATGAAAAGTCCATGTTGTCCTTCATGTACCCACATTCCCCTTCTTTCTAGGTTTTTATTAAATTCAAGATAAAGTACCATTTTGGGTGACAAAATAAGCCCCTGGCTTTCAAAAAAACATTACAATTCCATTTCAATATATGTCCTGAGGATGCAATTATCCAAGGAGAGGTAGTTGGTTCCCTTGGTCAGTCTGTGGCCCTGTCAATCAGAAAATTTTGGGGAACCTCTGCCCTGTATAATTTCATACAGCACATCTTTAGGAGATTTTTTGATTTGGAAATTTTTATCTTAGGAAGTTCAACTAATTCTGCTATATTAATTTCTCTGAGACCTACTTTTCATGTTGTACTTCCCTCCCCTTCCCCGTCTTATCCCCCAAAGCATTTTAGTGGCTTCTTGGCAGTTTTTCTCTTTTTCTTTCCAAATTCATCACCTATTTCCTCTGGCATTACAAATTAATTTTTCAACCCCTATACTGTCAGGTTTAAAGTTGGATATTTTTTAAAACAAATTTTGTAGTTGCTTTGCTAAAAATGCCATAGCTAATTTTTTTAACAAAAGTTTTTTTTAAAAGTTCATTTATTTTTCATTTTTAAATGTTGACTATTCAGATTTTGTCCAGCTTGGGCGTAGTCTATACCTACTAATTAATCGGTTGGCTCTTTGTTAGTTCCTCCTATAGTATATAGATACTATTTGCTATGTGGTAAAGTGGAAAAAGTGTTAGATTTAGAATCTAGGGATTTAGCTTTAAATCCCAGTTCTAACATTCTGTGACCTTGGATTAGCCATTTCATTTCTCTATGCCTCCATTTCCTCATCTGTAAATTGAAGAGGCTAGAACAGATGGCTTCTGAGGTTCTTTGCCATTCTGTTATCTTACTGCTGAGTTGCCAATGGCCTGGGTGAAGATAGTTTGATGCTTAAAAGAATATTTTCTCTGTGCCAAATCAGAGAAGTAAATTAAAAGCTGAGCAGGGCTGGGAAAGCAAGATCAGCTGCGACTTGAATAGATCACTGGAGAGTTTTAGGCTTGTTCTCCCTAGTTTCTTTCTAGTATAGTCCAATCTTAGGGACATTTTTCATTCCAAAACAGAAACAAACAAAAAATCCCTACATAGAAAAAAAAAAATCATCCTTTTACCTGGAATCTGGGTTTAAGCCTATGTGGTGATTTTGCACCCACAATATATCCAATGAAAACTGTTGATGTTGAGTCAATTGCCCAAGCAACTCAGTTGATGAATAGGGGTATTGGGATGCCTATATTGTTGCCAATCTTTCTTTAGAGTCCATGAGCTCCAGCTTAAACTTCCAAACAAGTAGATATCTTAACTATCTCCTGGATTCCCTCCTGGCATTTTAATGCTAGGCACTGAAGCTTAGTAAACATGTCCTCTATCCTTGTCACCAAGAAAACATCCAAAAACATTCTGAGATTCATTGAAGCAAGGCTGGGAACAATTTGTTTCTCTTGCACAGTACATCTGAAAGCAGCATGGTGTGGTACTAGATTTGTAGTTAGAGGAAATGGGTTCTATGGCAATTTTATTCAATTCAGTCTGCATTTATTGATTATTTCCTATATGCTATGCATTGTGTTGGCAAGGTGCTCAGGTTAAAGAAAAACAAAACATTGAATAGGCTCTGCCCTCAAATTTACAACTTACTTACAACTTACAACCCTACTGGGAGGGAAAATCCCTCACAAAAACATGTACACAGTAAGTGTAGACCCTGGAACTTATTCTCCAAATCCAAATATAAAATAGATGTGGATACCTCTAGCAATAATGTATGGCCCTTATATGGTATGGATGGATGGATGGATGGATGCAGAGATATCTGATCTGAGATTGGAGTAATTTCCAATATCCAAAGGGAGACTATTATTTTCCACTTTGTGGAGAATAGAAGAGGCAGCCAGGATCTATTCTAACCATAGCTAGGTGATCATTCTTTTACTCTTGTATTTCCAAAAATTATATTAAACTGGAATTACATCTATTTCCAATGCATCAGATATCTGTAGTCTAGGGATATGATAGTCTTTTTAAGAGGTTTAAAAAATGTATTTTCTCCAGTTACTTTAAAGGGGAGGGAAATACTTAGCTTCTTTCCATCAAATTCTGGTTAGACAAATGCATTCCAATTCTTAGTGTCCCCATTTGGGTCTTTCTTAACAAAGCTATTGAAGGAGTTTGCCATTTCTTTCTCCAGCTTATTTTAAATATTAGGAATTAAAGCAAATAGGGTTAAGTGACTTGCCAGGGGTTATATAGCTAGTAAGTGTATAAGGCCAAATTTGAACTCAGGAAGATGTCTTCCTGATTCATGCTCTATCCCTTGCACCACTTAGTTTCCCTTTTTGTTTAGATAAAACCTGGTCCATTTGTTTTTAAAATTATAAGCAAATCTTGAAGGATTTATATATATATATATGTGTGTGTAAATATATATATATATACACACAAATATTCAATACATAGAGTAAGTGAACTCTGGCAATAAGAAAATCCTCAACAAAGTAGAATGTCTTTTTTAGCAGTCTCTCATGTTAGAGAGGGCAAAAATCTGGCCAGAAATCTGTCAGAAGGGACACCTTAGGAGCTTTTATTTTCCTCAAAATCTGTGACTTCAGGGAAATCTGTTGCCTTCCTAAAAGCTTGCCTTCTCTCTTGAATCCTTTCTCTGCATTTCTCAGTGGTATTCTTGAATTCAAAGAAGTCTCTTCAAGCTACATCAATACATAGCATTGCAATGCAGAAACTCTCAGCCAATTAGGAGCCATATCTCTCTTTGGTATCCAATATGGCATACCATATGGATAGAGTACTGGATCTAGAATCAGCAGGATCTGAGTTCAAATATGGCCTCAGAAACTATCTGTGCTATCCTGGGCAAGTCACTTAATCCTATTTGCTTCAGTTTTCTTGTCTGTAAAATGAACTGGAGAAGGAAATGGCAAGCCATCCAGTATCTTTGTGAAGAGAATCCTAAATGTGCTCATGAAGAGTCAGACACGACAAAAAAACTGAATAACAAATGCAGTATAAAAGGGTAGTCCTGAGAAAATTTGTCTCAGGCTTGGGCTGAAATAAGTTTTAAAAAGGGTATGTAAAACATAAACCAAATAAATACAAAGGAATTTTTGAAGGAAACACAAACTGAAAAGATAAAGGAAGACTTTCTATAGGGAGGTTCCTGAATTGTGTTTTTAAGAAAGCTATGGATCCTATAAGATAGAGCAGAGGAGTAAAAGCATCCTATATATCCTGGTTGCTGCTCTTGCCCAAGGATCAGGTGTATTATATCTCACACATCTCTAGGGTTCTCTGATACCCTTAAAAGGGTTTGGAGGTATTAGCTTTCAGCTATTTGCTCTAGCCTACTCCAGTGGTGTTCCTTCAATTGTTAAAGGTAGGAAGTCTGCATCCTATTTTTACTTAACCATTTCGTAAATTAGTTTTTCAAAAGAATGTTTACTTCAAAAGATTAGTCACAAATATTCAGAATTATTGCTCCAATATGTGAGAGGTATAATGCTCCTTTCCACTTTCCACCCCCATTCTACTCAGTCTCTGGGAAGGCAAAGGGTATTAGGTTACATGCTAGTTCAGCTTTTTATTTAACACAGTCCCATTTTGAAGTCCTAATATTGCCTTGCATTTGAGTGCCTTGCATCCTGGCTTCTTTAGACTTCCCTACTGTGCTGTCTGCAACATCTCTACTGGAATCTTGGCTCTGAAGTTGTCATGACTTAAACTCTTGGTTCTAGAACCTGGTCCTGGCTCCTGAAACTAAGAAAGATAAACAAAACAGACACACCTCCAAAAACATTTTTAAAGTGTTTTTAAAATAGTGATGGAGGAGGGAAGATGGTGGTGGGAAGAATCTCCCCTTCTAGTTTAGTTCATGAAACTCCCTTTGTGAGTGAACTGACACCTTGAACACTGTAGAAACAGAGACGGTTTCAGTGTGACTGGTTTTAAAGACACAGCTTTTTTTCTGGCAATACAGTCAGTAGAAGAAGACTATAATTACTCATGTGACAGGGGACATAAAGATGCAGAGTGCCTCCATGTTGGGTGATCTAGGTATACTCCAAAGCCCTCATGAGATATAATACATTCATATCTATATCAGATATGTGAGTATATGTATATGAATTTTATACAAGCATATAAATATATGTATATTATGTACATGAATGTATTCATGTCAGAAGAGCAGCTCTAATGTTAGCACAATGTAAGTTCACGGTCAATTTGGGGATGAAATAAAGCACTAAAAAGTCATTGAATATTTAACACAAAGGGATTTACTTTGTTTTAACACAGAACACAGTAAGAATATTCAGCAACTCCTAACTTCTCTAGATACAGCTCCCACTACCTCTGTTTACAAAGCCTCTGGTTAGTGAGACAGGGTAAGATGACTTCTGTGGGGTTCAAAAATCCTCCAAGCCTGAGATGCTTAGATGTTTTTGTCCATATAACACTGTTCTTACTAATTATTTCAGTAACTGAATCTCCTTAGATATGGACTAAATTTTATATTCATTTCTACAAACACTGATTATCTCCTATGTGTCTATCATTCTTGGGGGTAGGGAGAATATTATAGTAGAAGCAGGTCTTTGACCTTAAACTTTTGGGTTCTCAGGAAGACAATTTGAGATTACAGGTTTCAAAAATGAGATCATACTTCTATAATACTACACAATTTACAAAGGACGGTACTTTCTTTGCCTTCAGTGAAGATAAACATGGAATCAAAGTCAGCTACAGCACTGATGGTTAACTCAACTTGAAAAGGCTACAAGCCAAACTAAAGTGGAGGGAATGTTGCTGCATGATAATTTGTTTGTAGATGATTGTGCCTCAATGTAGCCCCCCAAACTGAGATGCAACAAAGTATGGATTGATATTCTGCTGCTTGTGCTAATTTTGGCTTAACAAAGTAGAACTGAATTAGCTCAGAAGAAATGTAAGACACACAAAATTTGAGAATTCAGCCAAATGTTCACATGGACTATTTGTGCCTTACCGGTGGCAGAGCATTCTAAGGTCTTATTGATTTGATCAGCCACAGTCATGACAAAATTCATACTATGGAGAATAAAGTGCTAAATCATGAATACAGTGATATTCCCATGTGAATTTTATCCTGATATTTTGACTATTCCTGTATTGTGTCACACCTTCCCGTATCTAATTTCCATTTTCCTTTTGTATAGTATTTTATTTTCCCTCCCAAATACATGTCAAGACAATTTTTAGTATTTATTTTTATAAGACTTTGACTTCCAAATTTTTCTACCATCCTCCTTTCCCTCACCTCTTCCTAAAAAGGCAATTTGATATAGGTTTTATATATATATATATATATATATATATATATATATATTTCCATATTAATCACAGTTGTGAAACAAAAAACAGATTAAAAGAAAAAAACACGAAAAAGAAATGAAGTGAAAAAAGTATGCTTTGATCTGCATTCTGAGTCCATCAGTTCTTTAACTGGATGTGGATAGCATTTTCTTTTGTGAGTCCTTTGTACTTGGTTTGGTTCATTGGGCTGCCAAGAACTGAATCAATTAATATATGCATATGATGGTTTTTCTGGTTCTATTTCACTTTGCATTAGTTTGTTAAAAAAATCTTTCCAGGTTTTTCTGAAACCTGCCTGTTTGTCCTTTCCTATTACCCAATAATATTTCATTCCATTCACAATAGCTTGTTCAGCAATTGATGGACATCTCTTTAGTTTCTGATATTGTGCCACCACAAAAAGGGCTACTAAAATATTTTTGCACATATAGGTACTTTTCCCCTTTTTATGATCTCTTTGGGATAAGATTTAGTAGTGAGTGATATTGCTGGATCAAAGGATAACATGGTTTGGTTGCCCTTTGGCTGCAATTCCAAAATCTTTCCAGAGTGCTTGAATCAATTCACAACTCCACCAATAGTGCATTAGTGTCTCATTTTTTCTACAGCCTCTCCAAAATTTATCATTTTCTCTTTTGGTCATATTAGCCAATTTAATAGGTGTAAAGTAGTACCTCATAGTTATTTTAATTTGCATTTCCCTAATTAAAAGTGATTTAGAGCACTTCTTCATATGCTTATATAGAACTTTGATTTCTTCATCTGAAAACTGCCTGTTCATATTCTTTAATCATCTATCATTTGGGGAATAATTTGCATTCTTATAAATTTGACTCAGTTCTGTAAATATTTTAATTTCCCATTTTCATTCATTTCTAAAGCAAATGTTTTATTCTAATTTTTTTAATCTTTGAAATTTTAATAGTGTTGACTTACTGACATATTTATACATGTAGAGCTATGTGATGGAAGACTCTAAATCAATCTAAGATAAAGTAGTAATTAACACTTGTTCTCACTCAACACTAAGAAGAATATAATCCACAGATTGAGAAAACACTGAGTTGTTTTCATTATGAAAATTTTACCTCCTTCGTAAGAATCAAAAGCATTTTAGACCAGCTACTCATATTTATTCAATGGCACTCTGATAGGACCAATATCTATCAAGTATCTCAATATCATGAGATAGGATAGATTTTCTATAGTAGGAAATGAAGCCCATACTTCATGTCCCTTCGGTGGGACAAGGTTCAAGCTGTGTCTCCTTGGATTCAACCTCTCAATATTGATGTGGCTTCTTTGTCACCCAAAAGGCATAAAATGGCCCACCTTTGTGGGTTTGTACCATTTAAACTGGGTGGATGTTTCCAATTCACTGAAGATGCCGTATTCCGCTGGCTAGATGGGCTTCCATAAAGAGTAAAAAGTAGACACATCTATCAGAACTAAATGGTACTGTATTCTTACTTATAATCTTTCTATGTTTAAGCAAACAAACCTCACTTTGTAAACTGTGCAGTGATCTAGAAATGGCTCATTTCTTCCCAACACTGAATCTGGTATGACCTCAAACCCATCTATGATTTTGATCATGTTTTATTTCTTCATGAAATAAAATAACAATTAAATCTTTTTGGACACCAATCTGACAGTACACAGTAAGTATTATCATGATCTTTGACTTGATAATTAATGTGGGAATATACCCTGGACAACAAAAAAAGCTACCAAAGCAAAGTATTATTACATGAGAATCATAAATATTTTTAAAAGTGTCTACATAATAAGTACTCCCAAAATATTCTGTCTGCTTTATCTTGCTAACAGCAAATAGAGAAGTTTTGAACTCAGCAGGGTATTTTTCAGGGATGTACACATTGATGATGAGGTTGACACACACAATGCCAGAGATAGCTTGGTGTTTAGGGGGCTCCTAAGGAAAGAGTGAGAGAGGAGAGGTATTAGGTTACCCACCAGACTTGAAGGTCTCCAGAGCCATTATGCTGATCTTATTGTTGTATGTCTGTGAAACCCAGTCTTGTGAAACCAGTGCCATGCCAGAAAATGGCATGTTTCCATTTGAATTGTCTTAGGAAGATTATGAAATTCCCTTGTAAAACAAGGTATTGGACATTGAAATGCTTTAATTTTCGAACTAACCCACCAAGTATTCAAACTGTACTGCAGAGAGTGCAACTCTGATGGGTTGGCCTTATTATTCAAATGCCAAATGTACATTTGCCTAAGAAACTAATTTAAAGAGAACTCAAGCAAGGAAAGTGCACACCTGGTCATCAGAAGAAGTGATACGAGGACACAAAGTTTTTCTGAAGAACTTTGGAATCAATTGCATGACATGGGAGATACTGGTAAAGAATTGTCCAGCATGACATATCTGCATCAAAGAAGGCACTGTTTTCTATGAGTGAAGCAGAATCACAGAGGCACAAAGGAAAAGGAGGTACTCAAATTTAGAGACGTCTCTACTCCAAATGTTCATATGGACTATTTGTGTTCATCCTGTGGTAGAGCCTTCCAAGAACATTATTCTGATCTGTCACACTCAGACACATAGTACTTTGCTTCCAACGTAGTAATGCCATTTTGGTTCTCTTCAAGCACAAAGGACAGCAGTCAATCTGTTATTGATCAATCTATTGACCTACGATCTATTTTCTATCTGAAAAAAAATTGGAAGAAATCTAAATGCCCTTCAAATAGATTAATGGCTAAATGAACTGTGATGCATTAATATAATAAGAATATAATAATGCCATTAAGACTACTTGTATGAGTAATAAACCAAAATATGGAAAGATCTTTAGGAAAAGAAAGAGGGGAAAATAGAACCAAAAGAAAAGAATATGCCTTAGAACCATATCATATAATGTGGAATGTTGGAGGGGATGTGGGAAAACAGGGACACTGATACATTGCTGGTGGAATTGTGAACACATCCAGCCATTCTGGAGAGCAATTTGGAACTATGCTCAAAAAGTTATCAAACTGTGCATACCCTTTGATCCAGCAGTATTACTACTGGGCTTATTCCCCAAAGATTTACTAAAGAAGGGAAAGGGACCTGTATGTGCCAAAATGTATGTGGCAGTCCTGTTTGTAGTGGCTAGAAGCTGGAAATTGAATAGATGCCCATCAATTGGAGAATGGCTGGGTAAATTGTGGTATATGAACGTTATGGAATATTATTGTTCTGTAAGGAATGACCAGCAGGATGAATACAGAGAGGCTTGGAGAGACTTACATGAATTGATATCAGCTAAGTGAAATGAGCAGAACCAGGAGATCATTATATACCTCAACAATGATACTGTTTGAGGATGTATTCTGATGGAAGTGGATCTCTTCGATAAAGAGAGCTAATTCAGTTTCTATTGATCAAAGATGGGCAGAAGCAGCTACACCCAAAGAAAGAACACTGGGAGATGAATATAAACTGCTTGCATTCTTGTTTTTCTTCCCGGATTATTTATACCTTCTGAATCCAATTCTCCCTGTGCAACAAGAGAACTGTTCGGTTCTGCACACGTATATTGTGTCCAGAATATACTGTAACCTTTTCAACATGTAAAGGATTGCTTGCCATCTGGGGGAGGGGTGAAGGGAGGGAAGGGAAAAATCGGAACAGAAGTGAATGCAAGGGATAATGTTGTAAAAAATTACCCTGGCATGAGTTCTATCAATAAAAGTTATTAAAAAAAAAAGAACCATATCATAGGAAAAATGCATGTAGCTCATTGGACAAAGGATTTTATTAATGGGGAAAATGAGGGCATTATAGTATCATAGAATTATTACTAGAAGCAACAAAAAATGTAGAACAAAAAGACCCATCTCCTTAATGATAATGATAATGATAATAATACCAATAGCTACTATTTTTGTAATCCCAAATATGTTTCAGGAACTGTGCTATACACTTTACAATTATCTCATTTCATCTTTACAACAAACCTAGGATGTAGGTGTTATTATCCCATGTAACAGTTGAGGAAACTAAGGGGAAAAGATAGTAAGTGATTTGCCCAGAGTTACAGAATTAATAAGTATCTAAGGTTAGATTTGAACTCAAATTTTTCAGACTCCAGTCTTAGTACTCTATTGTAATATTAGCTGCCTAAATGAGAGAATTGCAATTCAGAGAGATTGTGAGGTCACAGAGTAGTATCTGTAGAGACAGAATTATTCAAAGTCCAGTTCTTTGACGTTGAACTCAATATTCTTCCTATTATATCATGAAGACTGAAAAATTTAAGATATTGAATGTGCTTAAGATATGGAATGTTAAAATAAATAATATAAAACCATAGATCTTGAGCATGTAAAAATATGCATACTTTGTAATGACACACTTTAAGATCATCTCAACATATAAATAAAGATAATATAGCACCATTCCCCATTTCCCTTATAGTATTGTACTGCATGCATTCCTATCTTTCACTTGCCATGGAAGTCTTTTAACTACTTAGTCATTTTAACTACTTAGCTTTATGCATTCTTGGACCAAATCTGCATATTCTCCAACTGAACCAAAATTCTACCAAGTTATGCTGATTAAGAATAATGTTAAGAAAAGATATATCTGTATAAGCCTTGATCCAGGCAGGCAAGATTATTATTATTCAAAAGCTCAAGTGTATATAATTAAGCTTTTTAAAAAAAAAAAAAACTAGTTTTTGAGCTAAGGTTATGTGACAGCCCATAATTACACCAGGTCAAAACCTCTGTCTGAAATATGGTTTCACCATGGGCTGTGCCCAATTAGGTGAGACAAGTTTATCCAATATTAAACCTTAATAGTTTTAAAAACTTGAAGTTTGATAATCCACTTAACTTGATCTAATTTTCTAAATCCTAAAGTAGCACTGAGAAGGCCTTGCTTTATGCCTGTTTTTCAGATTTTTTCTTTATTCTTAAAAAAATGATTTTCATAGAATATATGAGAATTGTAGAGTCATTAAAAACAAAACCCCAACAACTTTACTTTCCACTTTGGGGCAAGTGCCCCAAACTTAAATATTTACTTTCTTAAATGAGAATAAATGATATTATTTATATTAAAAATTATACACACAGAAGGGTTTTGAAAACTGTAATGTGTTATTGTTATGGTTATTATTGAAATCAACAATAATAATCTCATTACTTTAAGATTATTTTTGATGATGATTTGGTTGATTACTATAAGTGAAATAATTGAATAAAAAAGTCAGTTGAGGGGTGTTTTAATCCTATTCAAAATGAATTATAGGAGAAAACATAATCTTGAAGTTTTCAAATATTAATCTGGCAGAAACTTTGAAAAACAGTAAGATAGTAATTATATTAAATTAAGTCCTTAAGATGAATTTAAAATAATGCCATGTTTGTGACATATATTATCTGGAATAATGATAAACTCAGTGGAGAAATAAAAGTTACTAGGTGATAGTAATATTAATCTAGAAATAAAGATTAAATGTTTCTTTATTTTCTGTAGAGGATAGATGAAGGAAGAGAACTCAAGAGTAAGATATGTTTCTAGCTGCTATTTTCTATTATGTTGGATATGTTTTTAATATGTCTCATGACCTGATATAGGGTATGTGTGTGTATGTGTGTGTGAGAGAGAGAGAGAGAGAGAGAGAGAGAGATGGGGGGGGGGGAGCGAGAGAGAGAGAGAGAGAGAGAAGTAAGGACACAGTGGGGACAGATTGGGACAGAGAGCTTGAGCTGGATTGAATATCAGAGTCAGACTTTTAGAAGAAGAGCCAAAAACAAACAAACAGGGGGGTATGGTGAATAGAGGTCTGGCCTTAGAGTCAGAAAGAATTTGGCCATATATTACTTCTAACACAGGGAATGATTTGATTACAGACAAATCATTTAACCTCTCAGCTCACCATATATTCCCCTTTGACCCTAAATTGCAGAAGAGTTGCCACTTATCTGCTCATGTGGAGGGAATTTCTATAAATGGAGTTCCTATAGTAAGAGATTATATGTAAGAACCAAGAGACAGAGAGACAGACAGAAAATCTCTAACTCTTGACTCATCTAGGAGTTTCAGTTTAGACTAGGAAGTCTAATGCTCTAGAAGTTAGTTAATCAAATAGCACTTCTTAAGTGCCTAACGTGCTACACACTGTGCTAACTAGGAATACACAAAAAGGCAAAATCCAATCCAATCCTGTAACTATTTATTGTCTACTGTGTTCCAACACTATGCTAAGGGGCTGAGGATACAATTCATAAATGAAAGACAATTTCACATCCATTTCTATTTGTCTCCTAATCAAAGGGGAGAGGAAGCTGAGGGAGGAAGTAAGGCCTCAGCAGCCTGGATGGTGAATTTAAAAGTGATGAGCTTATTCTGGTAGATTCTTTTTTTGTGGAGTTGAAACCGGGCAGGGCAGCAGATGCAAAGTGAATGAACTGAAAATCCAGTTTCAGCCTTCTATAAAAGAAGACATTATAAAGACAATCCTTTTTCTTAAGCAGCTTATAGACTTGATATTGGAACCAAAGAACCTGTGGTAAGAAATCAATATTATATACATTCAAACACATTTGTGTTTATTTGTGCACATATATACACACAAAATACACATACATATATACATATACATATATACATGAACCTATATACACACACACATATATATGTGTATATGTATATATATATATATATATATATGTATATACTTAAACAAGAACTTGTTTATTGAATCTATAAGTCCTAAATCCCAGCTAAGTTTGGTTTTCCTCTAAATTAAGTCTCTGAAGAAACATAATTACTCTAACCATGTACTTCTTTTTAAAATGATGCGCACTGATCTTAGATGAATTCTGTTTGTTAGATTTCTATTTCACACTCATTTTTATTTTTCATTTAGCATAGATATATATCCAGTTTGAAGAGATTCAATGTCTTTAAATATGTAAATGGGATAATTTTTTTTATCCAAAGGAGAATATTGCAATAGTTAATTATGTTAGTTCTTAATGAAAAAGCTGGTGACTATGATATAGAGGAACATAGGCTTTTATGAACTGATGCAGAATCAAGCAAAAAGATTCAAGAAAACAATATTCAATGATTTACAATGATGTAAATTAAAAGAACAACAACAAAACAATCAAAAAAGAATGTTGCAAACTTACAAAGAAGAAGCTCAGTCCAAAGAAGACATTTGTTCCTCCTATTTTGTAGAGGTAGGGAGTCCATGCATGGGGAGCACTACATATAATATCAAATTTTGGGGTGCACTAATAGCTTTCTTAAATTTTTTCCTCCTTTTAATTTTTTTTCTTTTTTCTTTTTGTTAGGGCAGATGGAAAGAGATAAAGGAAAATGGAAGGAAAGGAGGAAGGTTAATAAAGCTTTAAAGAAGAGACTTAAAATGTTTCCATGAAAATATTATCTCATATATCTATATAGTATCAGAAGGAAGAAAGGAAGGAAAGAAAGAAGGAAGGGGAAAAAAGGGAAGGAAAGAAAGAAATGATATTTATTAAGTGCTTACTATGTGTGGAGCTCTGTACTAAGCAAAAAGACAATCCCTGTCCTTAATGTGTTTATGCTCTAATGAAGATAGATAACACCCAAAAAAAGAGTTAGAAAGGGGATGGCAAGAGGAATACTGGTATTTGGGGCAGAGGTATGATTCTGAGTTCCAAAATTTAGGAACAAACCAGGGAGGGGATAGGCTAGATTGATTCCACCACAAAATAGAGATTTAGGAAAAACTCACCAATGGAAGAAGCATGAGTATGGGTCTTATGATGGGATATTCCAGTTTGAGAAGGCTGCAGGGAAGTTATTGGATATCTAGGGTAAGAAGGCCCTAGACCTTGAGGAAAATTTCATGATAAGATTGCAGCAGAAGTCTGGTTTATTTTTTATTTTAAAAAAATTTACCCACAGTCACATGACTAGGATTGGAATGTTTCTAAATTAGAGTTGGGGATTACAGATAATAGCTCTTGTATCCTTAGTGATTCAAATTTACTAATTCAGAAAGACATAATTTAATTCTTTCAAGGACCTTTGATTTTATTGGCCAATGCAAACTTTTTCCACTTCTATAGATCTGTGCTATTTTTATACATTTATTTTTGTGAATTCTTCACAGAGGCTATGTCCAATGTACTTGATGCCTTCCTCTTTTTCTTTTAATATATCTATTGTACAAGCATCACATTTGGGCTGTCTATTTGTAGTTTCTCATTCTTGCTTAGTGACAAATCCATCTCCTTTTTTGTGTCTTATATGCTTTCAATGATGTCTTGAGTAGAAATTACAGTTACTAGTAATTTTTGATGATATCTTGGAACTTCCTTATACTAGATGTAAGCTTTTGCGATGCTCTTTGGACTTTTTATCACTTCAGATGACACTCCAGTATTCAAAGATCTATAATTTTACCTCTGTCGGTATTCATCCCATTGATACAGTCTGCATCCCTATCCATGCCTAGTAGATAGTTCCATGAGTTTCTGTGGATTAAATAATTCATTACCTCATCATCAGCATTTTGGTGAAACTTCTCTTCAAACTTAGCAAGTCTAGTTTTTGGACAATCATCACAAAGCTTGGCAGATAACAAAAACTAGAAAGGACCCTAGAGACCACATACTCCAAACTTCTAATTTTATGGACAAGAAAAATGAATGAGATCCAAAATTGGTAATGTACCTAAGTTCATACAGCCAATAGAATTATCAGCATCAGGACTAAAATGAAACTTTTCCCATGTGCCATAACTATTTCTTTGTCTAGGTTGTAGAACTTACCACATCCTCTCTGCTTTAACATTCTTTTCTGCTCCATCCTGCTTATCTTTATTATGAGAGAATGAACAAATAATATATAAGGATATAAACTTGGAGATGTTGAGTTTGGGTCTAGACCACCAGAGTGAAGCAAATATTGCAGTCAAGATCCATTCAAATGTTTAGGTTTCCCAGTAAATATAAAAATTACATACATACTATTCTGTAGTATGTTAAATATATAATAGCATTATGTCTAAAAATTTAATACTTTAATTTAAAATACTTTACTGCTAAAAAATCCTAACCACCATTTAAGCTTTCAGGAGATCATATTCTTTCTGCTGGTAAAGAACCTCAATGCTGATGGTTGCTGACATCAAGTGGTGGTTGCTGAAGGTTGGGATAGCTGTGGCAATTTCTTAAAATAAGACAATAATAAAGTCTGTGGTATCGATCGACTCTTCCTTTTACAAAATATTTCTCTGTAGCGTAGGATGCCGTTTGATAGCTTTTTTCTCACAGTAGAACTTTTTAGACTTTGAGTCAATTCTTTCAAACCTTGTCTGCTACTTTATCTACTGAGTTTATATAATACTTTTCAATATTGTTTTGTCTCAGGAAATAAGGAGTCCCAAGAAGAGGGAGAAAAATGGGGGAACAGCTGGTAGGTGGAGCAGTCAGAATATACACAATCTTTATCAATTGAGTTCACTGTCTTAAATAGGTGTGTTTCAGGGTAACCCCAAAACATCACTAATCCCAGATCACTAAAACAGATATCATGTAATAAAAAAGTTTTGAAATATTGTGAGAATGACCAACTGTTATACAAAGACATGATGTGTGGACATGATCTTGGAAAAATGGTGCCAATAGACTTGTTCAACTGTAGCCACAAACCTTCAATTTGTGTGTGGGGGAAAGAATGCAGTATCTGCAAAGAGCAATAAAATGAAGGGCAATAAAACAAGGCATGGCGATAAATGGAGGTAGCAGCTCTTATGAAAGAAATGTACTATAAAATTAATTTAATCATTAGCTTATTGGGTTGCTGTTGAGAAAAACAACATGGTCATACTTTGTCAAAAATCTAAGTGGGTTCTAAGTTTAACAAATATAATAAACTGTGAAATAATTCAACCCCTGAAACATGTAAAAACCTGTCTCTACACCTGGGCACCACTTGCAGATTTTGTCAGGCAATAGTGGAATGCCTTTATTTTCTTCCTTCAACATTACTATGTATAACTTCATATTGAATCATCAATTAAAAGGCAACAGTTTCTTAGGCACAGCATTTGTCACCACGAGTAACATGGTACTAGATCGTAGCAATGATCATTTCTGGACTGTTGTATTTGAAAATAACATCTGTGCATACATTTACTTTCAACTGAAATATATCAGTCTCCTTGCCAGAAGCTGAGAATATTGCAACACATGGCACCGGTGTTTGCATAAAAAGTGCTCAATGCATTTTACTTATATCAGTAAACTGGCTTCACATTATCTGTGTGGAGTGTGGATATAAGATCATTCTATCTGTTTCAGAGATGAATAAACAGAGGGGTTGGTGGGCTTTGTTTTTTCTTCCCTTTTTTATGTGAAATCTCTCCATTAAACTCTTACTCCAGTGCTTCATTTTTGTGGGCGTGGATTTGACCTTTTTTTTTTTTTAAAGCTATGCCAGCAAAATACAAGCTCTGGCAAGTCATCTTAAGTTGGAAACGAATAGAATACCTACATGGTTATATAAGTATATTATATAAATCTAACTTTTTGGATGGGAAGCTAGGTGGCGCCATAGTGCACAGAGCGCCAGGTCTGGAGTCAGGAAGACTCATTCTCCTGAGTTCAAATATGGTCTCAGACACTAGCTGGGTCACTCGGAGCAAGTCACTTAACCCTGTTTGCTTCAGTTTCCTCGTCTATAAAATGAGCTGGAGAAGGATATGGCAGCGCCACTCTAGTATCTCTGCCAGGAAAACCCCAAATGGTGTCACAAAGAATCAGATATGAGTAATACGAGTGAAGGGCAACAATAGAGCTTTAGGGAAGCACTTAAAGCTCTCTACAATCTGGTAAAATCCTACCTATCCAAAACCATTTCACATAACTCTCCAGTATGTTCTCTGTACACTGGCCAACCCTCTGCTCCCATCTCCCCTGGAAACACTGTGTATTCCCACTTCTATGCTATTGCTTATACTGTTTCCTCTGCCAAGATTATCTCCTCTCCTCTTGTCCATTAAAGTTGTTAATTATTATTTAAAGCGCAATGAAATTGTCACTTCCTTCAGGAAGCTTTCCCATCCCTTCACCAGTAATGATCCTAGTCTGCCCCAACTGGGAATCCATCAATGAATATTTATTCAGTGCCTTTTATGGTCAAGTCCTAAGTGCTGAGAACACAAAAAGAGGCAAAAACCCTCAACGAGCTTACATTTTAATGGGGGAGACAACATGCACACAAACACATATGCACAATAAAACTTTATATATGATAAACGGGAAATTGGTGAGAGAAGGAAGGCACCAGAGGCATTGAGGAAGACTTCACGAATAAGTGCCTTATTCACTTTTAAGTCACATTTTTTGTGACTTAAAAAGAAAGCCAAGGAAGCTAGTAGGAGTAGATGAAGAGGCCAGTGTCACTGGAGTAAGAGTTGGCCATAGAGAGTAAGGTGTAAAGAAGAAAAGATAGGAGGATACCAGGTTCTGAAGGGCTTTGAGAATCAAAGAGAAAATTTTGTATTTTATCCTGGAGGAAATAGGGAGCCCACTGGAGTCAATTAAGTGGGTTGTGGTCAGACCTAAGTTTTAGGCAAATAATCTTGGCAGTTGAATGGAATAGAGACTTGAAATAGGCTTCAGATCATCAGATTTTTTTAAATAGTTCATATCTAAGGTGATGAGGGCCTGTATTATTAGAATAGTATCAGTATCGGAAGAAAGATGGTACAGAGAGGAAATAAAGAAGCCTTGGCAATAGATCAGATATGCCTGGTGAAAGACTTTGAAGAATCCTGGATGACTCCCAGATCATGAGCCTGTGAGACTGGAGGATGGTGCTGTGCTGTCTGTAGAAATAAGGAAGGCAAAAAACTGTGAGTCAGGGACTTATGGGATGGGGGAAGAGACTTTGGGGGAAAAGATAATGGGTTCCTTTTTGGAGTTTTTAAAGTTTTTTTCATTTTCAGAATTTAAGTATTTTAAAAGCCTGATTTTAAGCAATAAATTATTGATTTTTTAAAAAAGATAAAATGATTTAAATGTCTTTTGTTTTAGTGGTACTTCTTGTTCTAGTCAAATAGATAAAATTTGCTCCAAGTTCCCAGGCTAAACTATTATATCTGAGAACATCCACCTCCCATGGGCTCCATAATTTTTAATTGGATAAGAGAATATGATAGTATAGTAGGTAGTGTGATGGCCTCAGTGTCAAGAAGGTCTGAATTCAAGCCTGCTCTGATGCTTTTTGGCTCTATGATCCCCAGGCAAATCACTTAATCTTTCATTGCTCTAAGCCCTGTTTTTTATAGCAGGTGGCTCTTAACTTGTGATCTGTGAATTAGCTTTTAAATATGTGTTTTCACATGCATGTGTGCCTATACATATATATGTATATAGGTATATGTGCATGTATAAGTATGTATGTTTGTATAAACATACAATTCCATTTCAATTAATTGGTTTCCTTTGTAATCCTATGTATTTTATTGAATACATTTAAAAATGTTATTCTGAGAATAGCTTCATCAAACTATCTTTGGAAAGAAAAAAAGATTAAAGAATCATTGGCCTTAAGCAACTTAATAGGGAGGAAGCTGATGTGGCAGCATTGGTAGCAAGAATTTTCTTATCTGGGAGTTCTCTTTAACCAATGAAATCATAGGTCCAGTCTCTTTCCTTAAAAAAAACAAGGAAACCAACATTCAGATTCCTACAAGATCAATCTTTACAAAATTTCAAAAGAAATCCTCAATTTAAAATATATGTAAATCTTTTTAAAATAAGTAAAAAGGGTCTATGAAATAAGAAAATACATTTATGACATAAAAACAGGTGTATTTTTTGTAGCAAAAATTGAGTCTCCCTTACTAAAGAACTTGGCAAACATTTATTTTATGCCTATTACATATGGCACATTATATAACCCCCACAATTTTCTTAGCAATATTCAAACTATCCATATATGTGGCAACTGTAGTGCATGTAGTAATTCAACCTACAGAGACAAATCCTTTTTGGCCAGTGAAATTGATGGATGTTTGAAAAATATTGATCTAACACTTCCTACTCCTAAGGCTTCAGGCTAATATTCCCTTTCTAAGTTAGATAATAAAGGATGAATTAAACAGCCAAATGACCCAGAATAGGCCAAACTCATTTTCAGTTATGTCAACTGAAGCAGATGCCTGGAAATTTGACTGTAACAGCCTTTGGAAATTAAAAAAAGAAAACGCTTATAAAAGATAAAAAGAGAAGCCAACTTTTAGAATAAATGTCAATTTATTTTATCACTAAATTTTATATATATAGTTAACATTCGAATAGGCTCTATCAATGAGCAGATTACTCTGAAGAACAAAGGTGGACATTGTTGAGAGTATATTAATATTTTAAAGTAGACAGACAGACAAGCTTAATCTCTTATTTGTCAGGTATTGTGCTAAATCCGAGGGATACAAAAACAAAAGCAAAACAAAACTCCAAAACAGTCCTTGCCCTCAAAGAGCTTACATTCTATACATATAGGAAACCCCAAAAGGAGTGAGGAGAGTGGGAAGGGGACCATGAGGGCAAAGTAAAGGAGTCCAAGGAGTAATGCAGATGTGAGTGGTGTGAAAAATTTCTGAGGTTCTTCCTGAAACTGTGTTCCTAGGGAAAAAGACACCAGTTAGCCCCAAACTTCTCTCAGGAGACAAGGAATATGAATGTATCTATTTACTAAGAGAAAATTTTAGATATGCTTCTAGTCTCTCCTCCTTTCCAATTTTCACACAGCTGCTCAGATAATTTTCTAATGCAAAATCTTATCATGTCTGTGCCCTACTCAATCACTCTTTGTCTATAGAACAAAATACCCTTTAACCCAGCAATACCACTACTTGGTCTATTTCCAAAGATGATTAGGGGAAAAGAAAAATAACCTGTATGTTCTAGAATGTTAATAGTGACTTTCTTTGTGGTGGCAAAGAACTGGAAATTGCAGGGATGCTCATCAATTGGGGAAAGGTTAAACAAGTCATGGTGTATGATTTTGATGGAATACTACTGTGCTATAAGAAATGATGAGTTCAATGACTTTAGAAAAACATGGAAACATTTGCATGAAATAATAAAGCTTGAAATGAGCAGAATCAAGAGAATACTATACAATAATAGAAATATTGTTTTAAGAACAACTTGGAGTGAATAAATAATTATGACTGCTATAGTCAAATTAACTACAAAGGGCGTATGAAGGATGATGCTAACTTCTTCTAGAGAGAGAACTGATAAATAGAAATATATATATAGAATAATTATATATCTATACACACACATACATTTGTATTTATTGGTAGCCATTTCTAGTATGATGAAGGAGGCAAGAAGAAAAGGAAAAAAATTTACATGATAACTTTTTTATATATTTTAAAAGAATAGAAAGTTGTACATAATCATTTTGCAATTTTATATACAAAATTTTAAAAATTTTGTATTGCTATGGAAATTCTTATTTTATACTATAAATTAAAATAAATAATTTTTTAAAGAAAGAATAAAATACTAATCATCTAACCTGAATCTGAATTCAACCTACTTTGCCAGTTTTATTTCCTCTCAGCTCTTTTTTATACACTCTTAACTTCAGCAAATATGGATTATTAGATGTTTCTCAAATATGGCATATTTTTTCATACCTTCTTACATTTGCATTCTCCTTCAAGTCTCGATTCAGATGCCATCTCTTTTGTCAAGTCTTCCTTGATTCCTTCTTCTTCCAAATATTCTCTCCTTCCTCAAATGCTTTTAGAACCCTTTAAAAAAAACCTTTCAAATTTATCATTTTAAAAAAGGAAGTGTGTGTGTTTTAATGTCTGGAAGCAGCATCTACCATTTTATTTGACAGGAATTAATTGCCTTTTAGTTTATATTTATTTACATCATTATAGTCAATGTATATGCGATTCTTCTGATTTCCTGGAATACATTGTCCAGAGCTCTTTCTTTGAGAATAGAAAGTGTCACATTTTCATCTTTAACAGCACCTAAACATAGTGCCCTGCACAAAGTAGAAACTTATTTCTTTGATAAAACAGGCACTTATAATTTCTTTTGTATGGAAACTTCTAGTGTGGAAACTCCTTCAGCCAAGTAATGAATATATAAATGAATGAACAAATGAATGGATTAACATTTATCAAGTAGCTACTATGTGCCAGGTTCTGCAATTAGTCATTGGGCATAGAAATACAAATGAAGAGAATTCTTCAAAATACTTATCTTCTAATAGGGAGAGAAAACACAAATAGAGAGTAGTGGCCAGAGAAGGAAGTTTTGGTCTGAGGAATCACAAGGATTGTGAATGGAACTATTGGATAATGTGGATGGTTATGTCTTTTCTAGTAATAATGTAAATGATGATTTCATAACTATTTTCAGAATAAAAAGTAAAATTGGAGGAATTAAGTTTATATGGTGTGGTATCAGGGCGAATGGCAAGAGGTCCTGGCAGGCCCAGGTTTCCTGGGAGATCACTGCATGCAGGTATGGTCTGGGATATCTAGATAGGATTTAGATTAGATGAGTTTATATTCAGCCACTCCTTAGTGTAAAGCCAGAGAAACTGAGGCAAGATAGAGATTAGAGTATCTAATAATTTATTTAAAAGGGAGAGATTTACTGGGACCAAATGGATCCATTGTTTGGTCCCAAGGCTGAATGAGAGTATTATCTCCAAGAATCTAGCAAACAATGTGAGTTCTCAATGACATATATTCACATGGCTCACACTCGGGGTAGACTGAGGCAGGGGCAGAGTCAGGATGCTGAGAGCAGGAACAGAACAATGACAGGGTGGGGTGAGCCACTGGAGATGAGGGAGGCACCCCGCAGATGGGGAAAGTTATCTTGATAAGACGATATCTGATATTCTGATTGTTTGGGATGGGGAGGGGCATTCTGATATTCTAAAATATAAGATCTTTATCAAATATTCTGATAAAGGAGGGGAGGTTTTACAGGACTGAGCAAACAATTATAAATTGAAGCAGAAAAATTAGGGAAACTGAGGCAGGACAATAAAAGAAAACCGTGGCATAACACCCAGGTCACCTCATTTTCAGTGCATATGTTTGATGCTGAGTAGATGAATTGAAGGAAAGGTGAGGGACAGGAAGTGGAGGAGAAAATGGCCTCTGAGGGTCACAAGTATAAGTGAGAAGCAGTGATTATTAGATGGCTCCTAAGATATCCAGTGAAACTCTGGTTTCCTGTTGAGTAGCTAGAAAAATTGTATACCAATTATAGTTTAAAGTTCTAAAGAATTACCTGGGTTTTGGTGACTTTCCCATAGTTACACAGTAATCATCTAGGGCAGGTTTTGATTCTATATTTTCCCATCACTAAATCCAAATTAGAATCAGGCTGTCTCAGGGACACTTACTAAATGTTTATTTAATCAAACAGAATTAAAGGGCTCAATTTATTTTCAGCACAAACACACAGAACAGTATCTATAAACAGTATGGCTGACTATGGTTTTTTTTTTTTTTTTTTAGTGGGCATTTTTTAGCGTTGTGGAGCCTTTAATTTTGTTTTGAAAGAGCACACCAAATGATTTCCCCCCAAAGATAACTAATGTCACAGAAAATCTTCCCAGTTATAATTATTTGTTTATACAGAAGCTGAATCTATTCCATCCTAAGTCTGACATTTCCCACCTTAAATTTTCTAAACACATCATTGCAAAACAAGCAATTAAGAACTCATATTGTAGATTGTGAATCAAACGAACGCATCTCCATGTGGCAGTTGTTGTGTCCAACAACTTGAGGTTTTACTGGCAAAGATACAGGAGCGGTTTGCCATTCCTTTTCCAGCTCATTTTACAGATGAGGAAACTGAGGCAAACAGCTACCAAGTATCTGAGGCCAGATTTGAGCTCAGGAAGACTGACTCCAGGTGCAGTACTCGATGCACTATGGCGCCACCTAGCTCCCCAGTACATTAACACTTCCATGTTGATCACAAAAATCCCTTCTCAGAATTACACAGCATTTATCATTTGTAAGGATGATTGTGAATAAGCAACTAAAAGGCTTTAAAGCCACCTGGGCTAAGGCTTTTAAGCTGTGGGCTTGAATTTCTCAAAAAGTCTATCAAGATGGAGTAGGTCAGACCTTAGGCCTAAATCACGTGATCCCTCTTCCCAGAAGTCTGCAGGGCCAGAAGATTGGCCAGGTTGCAGGAAGTCACATGATCTCTAGGTCTAAAGCTTCAGGAAGTAATGTGACCCATAGGAAGCAGACGATAATGATAATCATTGGTCAATAAGGTTACTTCCTTTTTAGTCCATCCAATGAAAAGACTTGGGTCTTTTGCTATTTAACCAGCTTTACTATTTCCTGGTCAAGCACATGTTGGGAGCTGAGCTACCTCTCGGTGTTCTCCCTGCAGGGACTAAATAAACGCTTTCTCTTTGTATCTGAAGATGTCTCTGTTTAGTTAATTTGGGGAAGGGGTTCTAGCACGTCCCCCACGGTTTAGCCTTACTAGAAAATCTCAGGCATCCCAATGGCTTTTGAGACCCATTCAACTATATAGGCCTTTCACACCTGTCAACATCAAGAGTACTTGCGTAAAACTCACCCTCCTTTGTACAACACTTGTGTTTCTGTGCTTTTTTTCCCACTTGCTTAGCAGACAATTACATAGATGGGTATAAATACTGGTCCTTAAGTGGGTATGAGAGAGGGAAAGATGGGAGGCTCAGTTTAAATGCAGCCTTCACTGAAATATATGTTAGAAGCAATCCCCTTCAGAGCTTTGCCAGGAAGGAAATCTCCACCTGTCCCAAGGAATAAGATCAAATTGGAGTCATGCAAACAACACTTCATCACTTTGTAGTCTGAGCAAGGCTTTCTAACAGATGTAAGATGGGAAATAAAACAACTTATCTAATACAGTGTAAGAGCTGGAACATGTTTAAAATTTTCTTGACCAATTGCTATTTGAAGGATGAAGAAACAACAGCCCAGAGAATGAAAATGCTTAGTACTCTGGACATACTTGAATATTGGAAATGCATGTGATTTTGCCTTTCTAGGGAACTCCAGGTGTGAGAATTGTCTTTACCCATATACAGAGTTCAAAAGGCTGTAGATTGTAGACCAATTCTAACAAGTTCCCTACACCCATAAGAGATTTAAGTGATTGATCAAAGATCACAGATCATGCAGCTATTGAAATACAAGGGAATGAATGCTACTTTTGGAATTGAATACCTTGATTCAGCTCTTAATTATGAATTGAATCCTACGCTTGCCACTTGCTTATTTTGCCTTTTAGCTTACTTGCTACTCACTTAATCTTTTTAGGTTGAGAGCAACCCAACAGGCCTCAAACCCATTGGTGAATTAATAGGTGTCTAACCCAAGCATGAGAAGGCTTCTTCTCAACCTCTCTACCTTCTCCCCACCTCCCCTGCCAAACAGGCAGATGAGAAGACTTTGTTCCTAAAGCTATGAGGATGACTGAAGCAGGAATGTGGAGTGTTTAGAGCCTTCTCAGACACTGAAGACACCAATCATGCACTGCATCCTGAGCCTTGACCAGTTGTACTGACTTTGAGTAGCTCTGTCCCTTTTAAATTTAATTCACAAAGGAGTGAAGATATTACATCCATGATATTACTGGTACTTGATAAGGTCTTGGCTTTAAGTGGACTTTGGCAGAGAAAGCCTGAAACACTGATAAGATTACAATACTCCCTAACTCAAGTAGAGAAGGGCACTGATAGGATCCTTTCAATCTTAAGTAAGCCTTTTGTTCAAGGGTAGTTTCAATTATAGTCCCACCCCCGTGGAAGTCTTTGCAATTCTCATCTTACTGTATCCATTCAGAAAGCCAAGCTAAAATGTCAATCCCCATCTCCACTCCCAAATTAAATTTCCCTCATAAATCTTCCCTCCTAAGATTTCCTCATAAAACTATGTCATCTTTACTAAAATCGCTTTTTAGCCCATAGGGTACTCTGACTCATGATATCTTTCTTCTTATCCCCTTCCCTCCTCACCTCATAGCTAATTTACTCTTTTAGGGTGTTAAATCCATTTTAGAGTTAGCCCATCACTCAATGGTGTAATCCCCTTCCCTTGCTAACCTTTTTTGGGATTAGTCTGTTAAACTCCTCTGTGGATTTAGCCTGCCAGTCAATGACATATTCCCACTTCATGGTATTTTCTTTCTCCTAGTTAATTGTGAGTCCACTGGAGAACTTGTCTTCCTCTGTTAATTGATAAAAACCCCTTTCCTTGCTAACTATAATATTATTTCTGTTGCTCTCCTGAATCTACTTCATATTTCCACTGCTTCATATTTACCTCTTTATTTTGTTCATAACCTCTTCTTGTAATTAAAGATAATTTTTGGCAAAGAGAATGTCATTGTGAATTCTTCATGTGTGCTTTGCACCTCATATTTTGAACTAAGAATTGCTTTCCTGATCCTATCAATTCTCCTTGGAAATGAAGCACAAACAGTAATAATTTCTAAGGGCCTCAGTTTACTCATCTGTAAAACTAGAGGCAATGTATCCACTGGCTTTTAAGGTTCCTTCTAACTCTAAATCTCTGATCTCTTTAACTTAAAACCTAGATTTGAAGGCAGGTTTTCAAATCTTGTAGGAGGCAACTAGATAAGGCAATGGATAGATTGCTAGGCTTGGAATCCATAAGACCTGAGTTCAAATCTAGATTTAGCTATTTAGTAGCTAAGTACATAGCTATGTGACCCTTGGTAAATCACTTAATCTGTTTGTCTCAGTTTCTTCATCTGTAAAATGAATATAATAATACCAACCTCATTGTCATGAGGATGAAATGAGGTAATGATTTTAAATCAGCACAATGTTTGGCACAAAGTATATGCTTAATGAATGCTTGTTTCCTGCCTTCTTTCCTCCCTGCTTGAAGCATTGGTCTCCATTTACTACACAATGTTGCCTTGCATATAAGGATAGGGATAGGGAACTCCCTCCCCCAGTGCAGTTCAACATGTTTTCTGCCATTTATAGTCCTAAAGCACTAAGAGGTTAAGTGATGTGCCCAGGATCACACATCTCCTTGCATAGTATATGTGGATAATAATTTTTGTTGAATGGAATAAGAATAAGATAGCTGGTTAGTGACAAAGTTGGGGAGATAACCTCAGGCTTTTGAATTAATTCCAGTATATCTTCCATGAGCTCCCAAAGCTCTTAAACCCTCACTTTTTAGATGCTGTGTACTGGCATTGGAGCAATCTAGGTGACCCCCCAACCCAACCTGCTATCACTAACTCTTTCTGATCATCAGCACTATGCTTTAGAAAGATATAGGCTCCAATGAAGAACAAACATTACATTTTCATCCATCATGTAACTATCCCTGACTCCTGCTCCTGGCTCCAACTTTTATGTACTGCAGCTGGGCTTACATGGTAATATTTGGACAAGTAAATGTAGAAAGGCAGGGAAAAATATGGATGCTAAAAGCCTTGTTTTCTCCATATACATCCACGGAGCCATCATTAATGTTCTCCCTTCATTTTCTGCTTCTGGCTCTGGCTTCTAGGTAGGCACCTGCACAACAGAATTGTGAGGGGAAAACTCAAGTTTGTTCCCTTTGTAGAAACAAGAGGCAAAGTTTCTATAATGTCCCAATAAAAAACATAAACAGAAAAGTCCTTTGGAAGTTCCAAAATAGAAGAGGGATTAATGTTAAAAGTATAGTACTATTGGCATAGAATCAATGTGGCTTAAGAGTATGTCCTAAGTGGTAGATCCCTAGAAGAAAGGTGTTATGAAAAGGATATGTAATTATTAATATATTATCATTACATTATTAATTTTAACATCTTGCCAAATGCATTTTCTTAAAATCCAGCTCAGTTCTTACATCCCATCCTCCCTTTGAAAGTATATGGAATTCCTAATTTTACCAATAGTTTTCTCATACAATCCCCAAAAATAATAGCAATAATAAAAATAACATTTATTCTTTGACAGGTAGCAGAAATATAATATTTATGAAGAGGAGGAAGTGAAGATTACTTAAATAGATGAATATTTATGCAAAGACCCAAGTTAATAAGAATAACAAAACAAAATTTCCATTTTTTATGGCTGTGTTTTTTAAAATTGCCAAATTTTTTCCTCCTTATATTTCTTTCCTTTGAAACAACAACCCCAAATAGATGTTTTCTTTTAAAATGATTTAAGCCATATGGGCAAATAATTTTTGGAAGCTGTGAGGTTTTTACAATGTTAATTTGGCCAACATCTTCTTTCATTTCTTTTTTTCTTTTGCTCCGAAACTCAGTAGATTAAAAAGATATATCTATATTTAAAGTATTTCCATTTGTGTCATTGTCTTAAATTTACAAATAGTTGATTTGCTGATCCATAAATGTTGGTTCCTCCTTTGCTCTGGGTATGGGAATGGGAACATTAGCAGTCTTCCAAAATAAAACAAAACAAAAAACCCAAAAACCCAACTCCTCAGCATCTTGTTAATCCTTTAAATAACCTATACACATTTATTAAAAATACTATACTAAGCAAATTGGGGATAGAAAGAATATAAAGTTAAATATTGATATGAATTAAATAACACTCTAAGAAAGCAATATAAAAATGTTTTAAAGCATCTAGTACAATGTTGCCTCCTTGGTGATAGGAACCATTTAAATATTTGTCAGTATGTTTAGCAACCATATGATGACTCATGTGTAGTAAATAGGTGCCTAATAAATATTTAATTTGTTGAATGTGGGTGAAATGAAGTGGGGTCAGGGGACTCAAGAGATCCCAGCTGTTAAATTTCAGTCTGAGCATTTAAACTGGCAATGGCAAATGTTAAAAATCAGGTCTTATTTGGTTGTTTTGTTGATTGCCTAAATTTAAGAAAGTGGTAGAGAAAATGTTTCTAATGTAGATTAAACCAAAAAGCATGTCTTGATTAAAGTTGTTAAACGTTTAATAACATATAAATGAGTAGATTTGATTAAATCACAGGAGGTGCAGATAACAATGTCAAAATATTAATGTTAGACCCTGTTACCTATTTTAAGAAATGCAAGAAGTTTTCTGCAATGGAATTTGGAGGGGTATTTACCATCGGCATTTGAAAGATGTGCAGTCCCTGGAGACCCATCAAAAGCAAACTGGCCAGCTCTCAGACCCAGTCTGAGGGAGGAGGGTTACGTGAAGGAGATCATTCATAGTCTAGAAGAAAATTAGTTATAGAAGAACTTGGCTCTTGAGAAGGAATCATTTCTCATCTAGAGGTGGTGGTGAATTTTTTTTCTTTCTCCCATTAGCCAAAGCATCTGGCAATGAAGCTATTTACTTGATAGATGACACTACTCAGCAAAGAACCGGCAGAGTCAGTGGAGGTGATTCCAAAGAGTGTGACAAGAGACATAACTGGATTCAAGAGATTAGCAAGGAGCAGCAAAGTGGAAACCAGAAGAGGAAGGATATGTCATGGCCACATATGTTTCTAAAGCACATGCTTCATTAATGATATTCTCCAAAAGTATGCTTGGTCTTTTCACTGTCACTGTATATAGTTTTAGGAGAGTGTGGCCTGGGTTTATGGGGAGAATGTTTTGTCCTGTTGCTATTATAATGACATTAGCTAATTCATCTTCTGTTATTTTTTTCTTCTGGCTGATTAGTTATTGTTAATCCTTGGTTTTTGAAGAGAACAAATGACATTACAGGGTGATATCTTGACTTGTTTGTGAATTGAATTTAAGTGAGGCAGACTTGCACAAAGTTGTCAGTCTCACTTTTTTTTTTTCCTGAGTCATCAAAGTCTAGTGATAGGACAAAAGTCAAAGAACTGTTGCTGGCCTGGAATACAGTCTCTAGTGTCTTTAATGTTTGACTAAGCTCTAAATGTTCCACAGTGTTTTCATCTGCCACCTTCATGGCCTTTGGAACATTCCCCCATTTCCATATTCTTCTGGGGGGAATCTTTGTGTGATTGAGATAGACATTCTCTCAACTTCCTATAGGTGGGAGGTCCATTGGTTGCCATCAACTTGATTCAACCCATCTGTCATTTTAATCAGGGTGTGGCCCTGTATGCTATACCTTCTTGGAACCACAGGTAAGAGTTAGATACCCAAGGTGGATGAACAATGCTGAAAAGGGCTTGGCAAGTCTTAACACCAGAAGTACTAGTCCTCCTGAACCCCTCATACTCTCCAGCTAATTAATAAAGATAAATGTAGAATTGGAGACTAGTGACTTTTGCTTTTAAGAGTATAGACTCATAGAAGACCTTTGAATCCATAGTAGTTGCCTGATGAAGACAATTGGGGGAAGCTCCTCCAAGATGTCTTATGGAGGATTATTAATATAGATGCTGCTCATATCTAGACTTTTGGTAACTTCCCTCTCTAGTTCTCATGATTCAATTGCCTCAAGACTGTATGGAACATGCTGCTATTGAATGATGCTCATTTTTGGACTGTTTTCAAAGGTCCCTTGTGCATTGCTAAACTTCTAAGTCCTTCTTTCTCCACATTTGTTTTGGAAATCAATGTTTTTATTAATATTGCTATGATTGTTGTGCATTAATATTGATAGAGGGAAGTCCATAGTTTTGTAGTGTTTAAGTTTTTATAAAGTACTATCTTCAAAACAAACTTTTGAGGTTGATGATACAAATATCATTTTTCTTATATGACTGAAGACAAAAGCAAGGCACTGATTTGAGACATTTAGATAAGGAAGATAATATGAATGTTGAAAGATACTATGTCAAATGCGTTCATAAATTTCAACAAGTATTAAGTTAAGAGTCTCATATGTTTAAAAAAAATTTTTTTGGCTCAGGATAAGTGACTTATCCAGAGTCACACAACTAGTAAATGTTAAATGTCTGAAGCTGGATTTGAACTCAAATTCTCCTGATTTCAGGACCAATGCTCTATCTAGTACACAATCTAGCTGCCCCATGTCTTACACATCTTAATAAATGACATATCTCAATATCATCTAGACATTTGATTTCACTGACGAGGGAAAACTTACAATGAGGAAAATCTCTCTGTTAAGGGAGATCATCAACTTAGTGTCTTAGAGAAATGATGAGGGCACTCATGGAAGATTGAATACTAGCTCACATACAGTCATATAATGTGGAGCTTGATCCCAAGTTAGACTGATTTTCACTCTAACCCTCTATCCACTGTTGCACTAACTTCCTTTCACCAGTTGACTGCCCTTAATACTGGACCATTTTGGGATTCCTTTAAAATTAGTGTGACATTTTGAGATTAAATAATTTTTTCCCCAGACTTCTACTATGTGCACATATTTTGTTTGTCAAGGAATTTCATTTGTAATGATGAATTCATAAAACAGGAAAGCAGAATTAGTAATGTGCAAGTCCTAGGATGGAAAGCTATTATCTTTGAAATGAAACTGACTGCAACCAGTATAAGATGAACATATAGGAATTCAATTTGAGAAATACTTATTAAGCACCTACAGTAGGTAGAGTGAAATTTCATGTCCTAGAGAAAACAGAAACTATGGCTCCTGTTCTCAAGGAGATAAGGCATAAACATATGAAATGTTAATTAACAACCAAATATTTAAATAACAGTTCAAGACAATACAAGATACATCACCAGATGGTGTTTAATTACTGAATTAAATACATAGCAAATACTTACCATAAGAGTTAATAGATGTGAGAGTTTATTCCATGTAGGAGTGGTCAGAGAATGTTTTAGAGATAAGAACGTGAGCTTTAAGCTGAGGCATGAAGAATGTATGGTACTTGAAAGGAGAAAAATTAAGGGAAAACATTTCAGGTGGGAGACAGTTGTTTGTCCTTCTTTCTCAAAGAGGACCATGACATCAGAGAGGTGATGCCCTGACACTGCATTTGAGTGAGACAGAACCGTGTAAAGTCATCAGCTTTATTTTCTTCTCCCTCTGGCCATTTGAGCCTAGTGGCAAGATATAAATCAGGATGACTGGAGTCAGCCCTGGATGTCAGATAGGAGAAAATGGGAGAACAAAAGTTACTGCAGGCATGAAATTTCAAGGTCTGTTATGAAGACGAGACCACTATGACTAAAGTGGGAAGTTTGTATAGAAGGTGAGTAGAAAAGACAAGAATGGAAGGTTAGGACCAGGCTAATAAAGGTTTTGAACACAAGGCAACAATTATATTTTACCTAGCAGGTGACTAGAGCAATGGTTTTAGAATCAGAGAACCTGTGTTAAAATCTTGCCTCTGTTACATACTATCTGTATGAGCTTGGACAATTTATTTAACCTTTCTCATCATCAATTTCCATGTTTGTAGAATAACCTCCAAGAAACTTTCCAGATCAAAATCTCAGATTTTATGTTAGGTAATGGACAACTTTGCAATAGTAGTAGCATGATCAAAGCAGCATTTTAGAAAGGTGAATCTGAGAGCAAGCAGTCTGTAGATGAATTAAAAGGTTATACATTTGTATAATTGCTTATGTTTATAAATATAAGTAAACCAGGGATTCAGAGGACAAATAAAGTTATATGTATAAGCTATGTCAGTAGCTCCCATATTCCATAATGCAAAGCTTCCCTTTTCCAACTTTGCTATTACTACAGAAATCATCATATTTTCCCCAGGCATCCAGATCCATAATCTTAGTATCATCCTCAACTTCTTACTCAGACTCACGCAGCATATCCAGTCTTTTGTGAAATATTGTCATTTCTACCTTCACACCATTTCATATAGTACACCTTCTTTTCAGCCCCAAAGCCATTAACCTAAAATAGGTCCTGATCACATCTTTCCTAGACTATTGCAATAATCATCTGTTTGATCACTCTCCCTGACTTATTTCTACGCATTCCTCTCAGTTGCCAAAGTCACTTTCCTACATAATAGATCTGATATAGATAGAACTCCTCTATTCAATAAATTCTAGGGATCCCTATTACCTCTAGGATCAAATATAATGTTTACATTTATCATTTGCAGTCCTTTACTTCCTGGCCTTTTACTACTTTTCTAGTCTTTTTACAATGTACTCTCTTTTACAAAACTTACAATCAACTCCATTTGCTGTTCCTAGAATACAACACTCCATCTCCAACTCTCTTCCTTTTCATTGTCTATCTCTCATACTTTGGATGCTCTCTCCTCTCCCCTCTCCCCTCTGCCTCTTAGCTTCTCTAGCTTCTTTTAAAATGCATCTTCTACCTTCTCAAATATCATTTTCTAGAGGTCTTTCCTCTGCTCTATGCTAGTCTGTCAGCTACTAGTACCCTTCCTCTGGGAATACTTTCCATCAATCTTGTATATATTTCCTTTGTACCTATTTACATTTGATATTTCCAATAGAATGTGAGCTCTTTGAGGGCCAGGACTGTTTTTGTCTTTTCTTGAAGCCACAAGTCTTAGCATAGTGCCTGAAACATTGAAAGCACTTAATACATTTTTGTCAAGTGAATAGTTGACATATCATATTGAACATTATTAATGAATCATTGCAGGCAAGATCAGGAAAGAAGGCATCCAAAGTCACTTCAAATACTAAAGCCTTTTTTTTTTTAAAACACATTAAAGTTGAGACAACCTCAAATGCATGAAATGAATAACCTGTGATATTAATATTGCATTCATTTAGCAGTCATTGCTGTGGATTGCTGCATGATCAATTTATCCCCATTTGGAAATTTTGATTGCTGAAATGGCTGAAATGATTGGCATGATTATATAATGAAAGGATTCATACACAGTGTATAGACACAGCATAAATTTTCTGGTTTTGCATCCAGTTCTCATTAATACTAACTTTCATCTGTCTCCTAAACGACAGATGCCGGTTTCTGATTTCAGCCATAGGTTTGTAAAACATGCTCAAGACACCATAAACATATGCACGAGTCTGAGACAATTTTCTCTCAACACTTTGTACTGTGGATTGCAGCATTACATATGGACTGAAAAAAGGCGACTGATGAAAAAGGAAACTGAAATACCACCCCTTCCACTTCTTAAATGTTCCCACAATTGCACAAAGTCCCAAATCTCAACACCAACAAAATATTTACTTTGTCTGATTTAAACATTGGTTACATGGGAATACAGCTATACAATAAAAAGCATACTGCTGTACTGAACATAAGGAACAAATACCAATTGAAAATGAAACAAACTAATTCCATCTACAAATCTGTGCTCCAGACATCTATCAACCAGACACAAAATATATATAGGCAGACAACATTTATACTGATTGATAAATTCGGCTTTTTCCCAACAATCTATTGCAGATTGTAAATTAAAATGATTATTTCTATGGTTGGAAGATAGCTTTTCCATGATATGTTACCCTTTATTCAATAAAGACAATTACATTGTCTAGAATGTAAAACTCAGAAATCAAATTGGTCCAGTATGAATCACCTTCAAATGTCCAAAGTTGTTATTGATCTTGCTTACAAATTAATGTTGTTTAAATTATAAAATCAAATTATCAAATTTATATAATTGAAAATTTTCAAAGTGAGTTTCTCACAACAATCTTGTAAGACACCTATTCTTTGGTGACAGGATTTTGCAAGGCAATCAGTCCCCTGTAGAATTCTCCTTTCCCAACTTAATTCCTCAACATTATATAAGTGACTTGCATGCCATAATCATTTGAGAATTTCTCATTTAGCAATTTGAATCATCCAATTAGAAAATATTCTTTTGCTCCAAGTCATTATTAATCAGAGAAATGCAAATTAAGACAACTCTGAGATACCACTACACACCTCTCAGATTGACTAGCATGACAGGAAAAGATAATGCTGAATATTGGAGGAGATGTGGGAAAACTGGGACACTGATACATTGTTAGTGGAATTATGAACACATCCAGCCATTCTGGAGAGCACTTTGGAACTATGCTCAAAATAGTATCAAATTGTGCATACCCTTTGATCCAGCAGTGTTTCTACTGGACTTATATCCCAAAGAGATACTAAAGAAGGGAAAGGGACCTGTGTGTGGCAAAATGTTTGTGGCAGCGCTGTTTGTAGTGGCTAGAAACTGGAAAATGAATGGATGCCCATTAATTGGAGAATGGTTAGGTAAATCGTGGTATATGACCCTTATGGAATATTATTGTTCTGTAAGTAATGACCAGCGGGATGAATACAGAGAGGACTGGAGAGACTTACATGAACTGATGCTAAGTGAAATGAGTAGGACCAGAAGATCATTATATACTTCAATAACAATACTATATGATGATCAATTCTGATGGACCTGGCCCTCTTCATCAATGAGATGAACCAAATCAGTTCCAATAGAGCAGTAATGAACTGAGCCAAATACACCTAGAGAAAGAACTTTGGGAGATGACTATGAACCACTACATAGAATTCCCAATCCCTCTATTTTTGTCCGCCTGCATTTTTGATTTCCTTCACAGGCCAATTGTACACAATTTCAAAGTCCGGTTCTTTTTGTACAGCAAAATAACTGTTTGGACATGTATACTTATATTGTATTTAATTTATATTTTAACATATTTAACATGTATTGGTCAATCTGCCATCTGGGGGAGGAGTGGGAGGAAAGAGGGGGAAAGTTGGAACAAAAGGTCTTGCAATTATCAATGCTGCCATATGATATATGACAATGCATATATCTTGTAAATAAAAAGCTATAATAAAAAAGAAAATAAATCTTTATTTTTGAATCATGAAGAGGGACAAGATGCTTTTCATTAGTTTTCACTTGATCTTTCACTAATTCCTCCCTTTTTGTGGCATCTCAAGCAAGATGTAGAAAATGCTTTCCTAGTTCTATAAAACCTATTATGAGTATACAACAATAAACTATTTTTTGGTGAAGTCTGATGATATTGATTAGAAGCAATAATGGAGGGCTTGGTGAAGGTGGTTGTGCCATGTCCAAAGATATCCATACCCATCTATAGCATCACTAATTACCACTCCCAACTTCTATCTTCTTTTGTGGCCTAAAGAGCATCACTCCTTCCCTTGGTGACTTAGAACTGCTTACCAATCCTTCCTACTTCCCTTGTTATCCTTATTATCCCTGTTCCCCTGAATCTTTGTTCCAAGTCTTCATTTCAATCCTTAAATGTTCTGTCATGTGAATTAAATTGATCATCAGGTTTTGCTGATTTATCTTCCTCCCAGTTCCTAAAAAACTAATATAATATTATAGTTTTCATAACTCCCAATCTACGTATAAGAAAATTGAAACTGAGTGAGATTAAACAATTAATTTATGGTTATAATAATATTTTGGCTAGTAGGTAAATCCAAATCTCAGGTCCAAATCAAGAGCTATGTTATCTACTGTTATGTTGCTCCTTTCCTTAATTAAGAACATATCACCATCTTTTCTTTTTTTTTTTTTTTTTGCAACATCATCCTGAATGTGAAATTGCTTTGATTTCATCCAAAATATCATCATATTCATCATTGTCATGTCTGTCATCATTAACCTAATTTTAAAAATACATTAGCCACTGACTTCCCTATAATGCTCCAATCAACTTATATAGTAATGTATATAACAAATCACTATATACAAACTTGTTCATTATATAATCAAGGATAATCAATCCTTTTTTTTTAGCTGGAGCAAGGTTCTAAGGTTATATATATCAAATATCTATGTTTTTGATGAAGACTTTTCAGTTTTTTCAGACCTGGGAATGAACTTAGGCTTAAACTATACCTGAAAAGAAGGAGGATGTTAGATCTCTCCCTTTTATTTTCTCTGAAAATCTGGGGTAATCTATGATTATTGGCTTAGTGCCTAGTATGAGTTAAGTGGAGAAAAATGAGGATGGCCTGACTCTAAACAACTAGGGAATTACTCCCCTGGGGATGAGTCCTACCCCAAATTTGTTAACACTAAAAAAAACTCATGAGGCCACTAGGAAGGAAAGACATTCTCGAGTTTTGAACTACTGTGAATTGCTGCCTGCATTTTATGTATAGTTCTTTGTTTTTTTTTTCTAAAAAAACAAAAAACAAAACCAAATTATTTCTTATTTTTGAGAAAAAGCTGAAATCCAAGGTATATGATGAAGTACAGTTTTTTAAAAAGTATAACCAAGAGCCATTATTTAGTAGAGAAATGGTCAAATAATATGAGCAATTTTCAAAAGAATTGTAAACTATTAAAAACTAAATGAATCATTGTTCCAAATCATTAATAGTGAAATACAAATTAAAACAATTACATTTTCACTTAATGCTTAACAAAGTAGCAAGGATGGCAAAAATGGAAATGGTTAATCAGGAAAGACAAATATTTCAATATACTTAACCATTTTGTGTGTTTTTCTCTATTAAGAGTAAGTTTTTTTGAGGGCAAGGATTTTTTTTTTCATATTTATATCTTCAATACTTAGCACAATGCCTGGGACACAGGAGGCATTTAATAAATGTCTATTCACAGACACCCACCATCATGGGTTTTTGGTTTTTATTACCTGTTTTTCTTTGTTACAAGGGCTTTCACTAGGTCAGAGTTTATTGAGGAGGGATTCACCTGGAAATAACTGGTATTAAAAATATGCTTCAAAAAACTTTACAAAAATATATGCTTCTTCTTGGTGAGCTAATCGCTAAGGTTTTCTCCAGCTGTAACATTTTGTGACTATGAAAATGATTTTTTTAGTGAGACTGTGAATAAAGGAATTAGCTTGAGGCTGTCATGGAAATACTTCCCCAGGCTTTGGGTAGGGTTCTAACCAATAAATTTGTGATATCCTTAAAAGGTAAAATAGTCTTTTCATATTATCCCACAAAAGAGTTTTATAGGCTAATGTGATATGTGTTTAAAAAAATTAGGGATGAATAGCAGGCTCCATTTTAAACACATATAAAAGCCTGCCTCCATGACATGATCTCAGGAGTCCAGAGAAAGATTGTCATTTGACCTTATTTCAAATTATCCCAAATCTCCAAAACTATATTGAAAATTACAGTGAAGCTCTGTAGCACAATTAGCCTTGGGATTACTATCAGTTATTTCTGAGAGCACATTTTTGAGACTGAGTGAGGTTGAGGAAGATTATTAGTGGAATAGATGCAAATTAGTAATTCCTAGGAAAAATAGATACTAATTAACATCTATAATAGCAATCCAAGGATATTTTCATCACAATGACCCATGAGGTAGTACTGTAATTATTTTTATATTTTGTAAATAAGGAAATCAAGGTTCTGGTTATTTGAAAAAGTACTCAATTCCAGATTTCCTGATTAGCACCAGAGTTATATTTTTTTAATACACTTAATATCAACTATCTTTTTAAAAGTTATATTTAGGATGCAGGGCTATCTTCTGGATTATGTGAACAAAAAAAATGACAGTGGAGATCTTTCCCTATCACTACAACCTCTTAAATCTCTTGGAAACAGAAAACATACACCAAAGACAAAGCAACTTCTGCAAAAGCAAGATCTCCTAGGTCTAGGTCTTTCAGAATTCAAAAGATGGTTAATAACAATCCCTTCAAATCCTAGAAACGATGCATTGACCCTGAGCTCACTTAGTACCCCTCTCCTACCTCCCACTGTATTAACAGGGAAGCAGAACCAACATGCTCAAGGATACAACACAGGCTTATATTAAAACCTGCCCTTAGACCCCCTTATTTTCCCAGGGCTATAGAAAGCTCCAGGTTGCTGAAATTTTCTTGGGCCTTGACACAGCTTGGGCACAGCTTTTCAGGAGCAAAAACCTGTGGTTCCTGTAATCCAAAAGTACCAATATTGGGGAAAGCAGACTCTGAATTGCCAGTGCTAGGGCAGAGATCTGAGGAACAGAGGGAGTGGGACCAGTCACCAGGACAGAACACCATGCGTATGGGAGGCTGTGAAGTACTTTGCCAAACCTGAGAGGAAAAGCACAGCATCTAGTTGGGACTAGTTCTGACCATTTTAAAATCCAATGGAGTATGAACCCAGGCTGATAATCTGTGAATTACCCAGTGTGGAAGGAGGTTGAAACACTTTGAAATCCAGCCCCCAAGAAAACTATAATCAGAAAGGGGTGAGTCAAGAAGTAAGTGATAAGATAAATAGGAGAAGGGGGAAAGGCTGAAAGTACCAAAGATTTCAGGAGAAAATTAAATAACCTTGAACATAAATAAACAAGAAAAACAGTAATAATGGAAAGAAATATAGTGTCTAGATCTGGGAAATAAGTTATCTATGATTAAATACTTTAAAATAAAGAAAATTGATGAAATTTATTGAGACAGGGAATTCTGTAGTATCTGACAAGAACATGGAACTACAAAATGCTGCCCCTGAGTGATTTAAAAGAGAAACGAGAATTCAGGTGTAGAATTTATGTCCTGAACATCAAAAATAATGAACAAAAAAGAAAATCTTGATTCTGCTATATCAAACCTCACCAAAGAAACAAAAGAGACAATAGACTGGGAATGCAAATACACAGAAGTGAAAGACAACCAGGAAGCAAAAAAACCCCAACCCACTACTCAATAACATTAAAGAAAACATTAATATTATATAATCAAAACATATAAATCTCAAGGAAAGGATGTGCAGAGAAAACCTAAAGATTTCAGGTATCCCAGGAGAATTGTGGCTGGTAAAAAATGAAGTGACTGAGGAAACAAAGGTTCAAGTTTCTCAGCATATCAATTTATTAAGCAATGCATTCTAGTGCCTAATATCAGTCCCAGACTTCCTCAGCTTTGTCACTGGACCCAGAATATAGAGGAAGACAGATTTTTATATATTAAAAATAATCAAATAAAACCAATTAATTTAAACAAAACAATTAACCAGACTATAAAATTAGATAATCTGATTTCTACTTGGAGGAAAGATTAGGGACTTTCCAAGTTGTGAGAAGGAGAGTGAAATCAAAAGAAGAGATATCTCATTCCTTTCAAGTGTCTCTATTCAAGCACAGGGATATAGATCAACACAGGGTATTTTTCAGGTAAGACATATGAGTTTTTTGAGAAGTAGAATTTTAAGAAAACTACATCCATTAGTCTTTGAATCATGACTGAATTTCTGTCATCATAACTAAAGTCCTTATTTAGATCCTAAGTTAAGTAACCTTTAGCTAGGGATCTCTAAGCAGCTGGTAGAGGTGATCCAGACTCTCAGTCGCGCAGGTCTAGGTTCAAACAGTGCAATAAGATTTTCTCACAATTTCCACAATGGAATAACATTTTCTCACAAGACAGAAATTGGATTAGTTCCATAATTGAATAGAAAGGGAACTGAGCTAGATTCAGAATTGAGTCACAAAGTTGAGTCAGTCTGGTTCACTCAATTCCCCACTTGTTCTAATTTTCTCAGAATATATCAGGATAAAAAAATCTTAATGAAGGAGATAATGGAAGAGATCTTTCCAGATCATCTGAAGATAAAAAATGAAATTATAATAGAAAAAATTCACAGATCACTTCCAGAAAAAAATCCAAGGCTGCAAATTCTAAGACACAGAGTGGTTAAATTGAATAGTTCAATTCAGATACAAGAAATTTTAAAAGTCATCAGGAGAAAAACCTTTAAATACAAAAGAAAAGACATTTGAATAGTAAGGTAAGAATATGCACCCCCTAGAAAAAGAGACAGGAATGGAATAATATGTTACAAATAGAATTGGTATTCAGCCTGCAGCCCAGAATAATCTATCCCCAAAATCTAAGCTTAACCATATAGGACAAAAGATGAACATTCAATAATAAAGAAGAGTTTGAAACATTTAAGAAAGAAAACCAGAACTGAAGAGAATATTTACCTTCAAATATCCCCAAACAATAGAAACACAGGAGGAAATAATAAATGCAACAGGAAAAAATAGTGACAACAGAAAGGATCAGTAAGAGACTTTTTTCTAAAACACAGACAGACAGGTGAGAATTTGGTAGAACTAAGAGTAGAGGGAGAGGAAGTATTATGGATAGAACTGGGCAATACCCTACCTTTAAGTGGATGCATCTTTAGTGGGACTACATCACAATACGGAAGGGTATATAAAAGAGGGGGACAGGAGTAGGAGAATAGAGAGGAGTGATTTACCAGCATCAGATCAAAGGCTAACAGTGGGGAGGTAACTTTTATGGTCTCAGAAAAAGAGAACCTAGGCAAGGCAAAGAATGAGAAGGAAGAAGAGAGAAAGGAGGTTTTACTTTGGAGGTGGGAGGGAGTTCCACTGATGAATGTTCCTATGAGTGAAGAAAGATAAGGACCTTATATTAGATGAATTCTGGGAGATTCTGCACTTGAAAAATCTACTCATCCTGGAGGAGGAAGGTTGGAACCCCTGGTACCAATTGGTACCTAGAGGAGGGGGAAAGCATGGACACAAGACAGACAATTTTAGCAAATATGGTGGGAAGGGAGGTCAATAAGAGAGGGTAAGGATCAGTTGTAGGCCTGGTAATCAGGGACTTAGTTAGGGATGGGTTCTCCCATAGGACAGTTTTAGGTGGTACAGTGGATAGACCACCAGACTTGGAGTGAAGAAGACCTGAGTTCAAATTTGGCTTCAGACACTTATTAGCTATGAGAATCTGGACAAGTCAATTTACTTATTTGCCTCAGTTTCCTTATCTGAAGAATGGAGATAATAATAGGACTTATCTCTTAAGGTAAGGATCAACTGAGGTAATTGTGAAGTGCTTAGCATAATGACTGGCACATAATAAGTATGATATAAATAATAGCTATTTTAGTATCATTATCATTTGGCATTATTTGTAAATAAGGCACCATGGAAAAGGAAGCCTTTAAAAAAGAAGCTCTAGACTGATACCTTGGAAGCTTTGATGGCATAAAGAATACAGAGAAAATAAGAGAAACCAGATTATTATAAGAGTGATAACTCAGATATTAAGGGTTTAGAATAAACAAAAAAAAGTATAATGAAGACAGTATAGAAAATTCTTTTGGGGAAGGGCAAAAAAAAAAAGAAATTTAAAGAATGAGGGATGGAACTAACTGAAAAAGAAAAGAGGAAAAGAGATTGTCAAAAAAGAAGGGATCAGGAGTGAGGGAAAGAAAGCCAGTAGGAACAGGGTTACATTAAAAAATGAATAAAGTAAAGCAAATGAAGGAACATAAACACTGTGTTTATAGTAGAAGAGGGAACTTGAAACTTGAAAATTTCTTCACAAACAACATTAATGCATCTTGGAAAAGAAGGGAAGTGGTCAAATTGTAAAAAAAAAAAAAAAAAAAACCCTTTATCAAACTCCTCTTGGTATCAAAAATACACATATATCTATATAATACACATATATAATATGTAGGCATATATGCACATGTATATATATATAATATAAGTAGATATGGAGATAAAAATATCTATAAATACACAAATATACATACACATACATACTTAATTGAAGGTGTGCTCTCTCTGTCACACACACACACAGAGCTCTGTCAATTACTTTATTTCATATATTTAACCAATAACCATTCTCCAAAACAACTGGGAGGCTTTGCCTCACACTCTTCAAATGGACAAAGATGACAAAAAATGGCAACACTCAATGTTAGAGGGGCTGTGGAAGAATATATTAATTATTGGTGGAGCTGCTGATACAGTCCATTTTGTTTTGTTTTTTTAATTTTCTTTTTTTATTATTATTATAGCTTTTTATTTACAAGATATATGCATGGGTAATTTTTCAGCATCGACAATTGCAAAACCATTTGTTCCAATTTTCCCCTCCTTCCCCCCCCCCCCAGATGGCAGGTTGACCAATACATGTTAAATATGTTAAAGTATATGTTAAATACAATATATGTATACATGTCCATACAGTTATTTTGGATACAGCCCATTTTGAAAAGAAATTTGGGATTGCAACCTATTTGGGAAACAATTTGCAATTATGTATATAAAGTGATTAAAATGCCCATAATATTTGAATTAGGGACTCCATTACTGAGTTTATACCCCAAGGAATCTATTGATAAGAAAAAAAAAAGTCCCCAAGTACTATAAAGCTATACTTTTTGTGATAGTTAAGTATATCTACTTTGGTTATTCGTGATAGCTAAAAATTGGAAACAATGTAGATACCCATTTGAGGAATGGCTAAATGTGGTGCAGGAATGTAAAGGAATATTATTGTGCTGTAAGACGTGGTAAGTGTAATGAATATAGAGAAGCTAGAGATCTATATGAGCTAATGTAAAATGATGTAAGAAAGACAAGAAAAAATATAGAAGGTAATTACATCAATTTAAATGGAAAGAACAGCAATACAAGTGGTACTCAAATGATGAGATATGAGAAAATACCCCCAACTTACTCCTTCATAATGATAGGAAGTCCATAAGTGTTACAAATTTCACACATTTTTTGAACTTTTTCAAGGTATTGTTCAATTCTGCTGATCTTTTTTTCCTCTTTTACAAAAAAAAAAATTGTCCTATGGGATGGTTCTGTGGGAGGGGATAGGAAAAATACAACTATGGAAGTGTAAGAAATAGAAAATGTCAATTAAAAATATTTTAAAAAGCATATTTGATGATATAGAAGAATAAAAATACAAATATTCCTCTCCCCACTCCAGCACTTTGAGGCATGTTTTTCCCTATCCCACCTTTGTCTTTGAGTAGAATGGGCTCAGATTTAGCTTGATAATTCCACCAAATTCATGTCCAAATACAATATTGGAGGATTATGAGTCCTTATTTCAGTGGGTCCTAAAGGTTATTCTAGAAGGTGACTTCTTGTTCCTTGGGGGCATCAGAGCTGGTCTGGCTATAAAACTGAGTGCCAGGGGATTAGGATGGCAGGACACAGGAATGACCAGAGACCAGGACACTTACTACCCAGCCACCCATCAGCTTCAGCCTAATGCCTCTTCCCTTACAACATTCTCTCTCACAGGCTGCCATCAGGGAAGGAACCAAACCAAAGTGAGTAGCCTGAGAGCAAAATGAACAAGACCTGAGGTCAGCTAGTCCTTTCTTAATGCCTTGGAAACTAATCAGCCTCCTATTCACCACAGTTAGCCAACCAGAACCACAGAATATTTACATCTCTTTAAGTCATTACAATTCTACTGGAAGCCGGCTCACCAGACTCTTCTACAAGGAAAATTTGCACCAGCTGAGCTTACTGATGTACTCTGCACAAGCCCTGTAACTGAGGGCTTGCCAGTTTCCTTGGAAACTGTCCATTCGATAATTTCTTACAGTACAATAATATTCCATTATATTTATACCATAATTTGCTAGTCATTCCCCACTAGATAAGTATCCTTTTAGTTTCTAGTTTGAGGATAATATGGGAAGATTTTTGTACACATGAGTCCTTTTCCTCTTTGATCTCTTTGGAGTATATGAGTAGCTATAGTATTTTTCCTTCAAAGGATATGTACAGTTTATTGCTTTGTGTGTGGGGGTGCATATTTCCAAATTGTTTTCCAGAATGGTTAGATAAATCTATAGCAGAGTTTATATACATATTAATAGAGGAAGACAACATATCTGATTCTGAAAAAGGAAGTGCAAAGGAAAGGAAAATGTACATATTATATAGCACAACTCCCTGAGAGATGGAAGGAGGAAAAATGGGATACTATATATGTAAGGAACAGAAAATGCTAATATAAGCATTTTTAAAGATATATTTACTTTGAAGATATAAAAGAGTGGAAATACAAACATGTCCCCCACCCCAGCACCTTGGGATATGTTCTTCCCTATCCCACCTTTGCTCCGGGGAGAACAAACTCAGATTTGAAGGTATGATGTTCAGGAAGTATGAGCAGAGATTTGGAACGGAACAAGATATGGCCCAAGATAGCCTGTCAAAGCTCAGGTAGTTTCAGTAATGGAGTGCCATTCTCAAGGTGGGATGGGGTTGGGGTGATTTTATCCTGGAGGTTTTAGAGAAGGATGCTACTTCGGGTAAGCTTTTGGACTAGATTATCTTTTAGTCCCTTTCCTTCTTCAAGAGATTATGATGAGGTTCTTACCCTTTGTTGTGCTTATCTACATTATCTTTTCTTAGAATATGAACTGTATTAGGGTAGAGACTCCCTTCCAAATTAACATACATGTAATAAAGAGGCATGTTGCTATATGTTCCAACTCTACCACTAAGTCATCATATCACCTTGAACATCTCTAAGCATGTTTATTTAACTGTGAAATGAAAGCTTTAAACTAGGCTGGAATTCTTCAACTTTTTTTTGAATCATAGACCTCTTTGGCAGTCTGGTGAAGCTTGTGGCTAAAGTAATTTGTTCTTAAATGCCTAAAATAAAATATGAATTGACAAAAGAAACCAATGATAATGAGATAAAGATGTGACTTGTTCATATCCAAATTCACATACTCTCTGAAATCTATCCATAGATCCCCAACTAAATTCTACCTCCCCTCAGAACACTAAATGCCTAAGATTTCATGCTCTATAAATAGCTATTTTTAGCTGGATCCCTTCCTACTAACTGGTTGAGGTAGAATCTGAGGACTATTTGGAAAGGAATGACACTTCTCCTATTACTATGTCCAAGGAAGGAGTTGATATCAAGGACAAGGAATAAGTAGCATTTGATGCTGCATCTCACCAGGATAGATACAAAAGCATTGCTACTTTTGCCAAGAAGTATTTTTTGTAGATTCATCTTGCTTTTCAATTAATTATTTGTTAACGGATTTTACATTTAACAGTCTAATTTATGTTTGAGAGGCAACCTGTAAGAGAGGATAAAGACTTGGACTTAAGAATCTGAAAAACCTTGATTGGAGTCCCACTTTTGACATATACTCATTAGGATTTAATTCTACTTCTCACTGGCTCCCAGACAATCTTTGAGAGTATAAATGCTAGCTTCTTAAACTGTGGTTCTTAATCATATGTGGGTTTCATAGTGGAATGTGAGGGTTGTGAAATTATGATTCATCATCAGTAAATGTTTGATTTGTATAACTATTTTATATATTTATCATCAGTAAATGTTTGATTTGTATAACTAATATACATATATACCTGAGGTCATGTAAAAATTCCTCAGACAAAAGGAGTCACAAGTGGATAACATTTAAGAAACCCTGATAAGAGATTATTATTATTATTATTATTATTATTACAGATAAGAGATTTTTCATTTTTTATTTTTATTTTCATTTTTATTTATTTTACTTTCATTTTTATTTGGCTGCAAGATAAAGCCTATGGACTCCTTCTTAGAATACTGAGAATACTTTTATAACTATAAATTTGAGAAAAAAAGATGCCAATAATATTGAAATTAAGAGTTACCAAAATATTAAAAATTCACAAGTTTGGGGAGCCTAGGTTAAGAATTGCTGTTAAAGACAAACTCTTTGATGTATTTTGGAGAATGGAAACACCAAACCAAGAATTCTTTACACCAATGAAATCACAGATCTGGATCTTTCTAACTCTCCTCCCTCTAAGTTTTAAGCTTTCCTCTTACGAAGCCAAGTAATATACCAAGGGTATAGTTTCTGGCAGCAGCAGCAGCAGCAACAAGCAATAAGCATGAAGGCAGTAAGTAAGGCTTTCCTTCCAAGGGAAAAGTAAAGCCAAATCTCACATCTCTTTACACACACATACACACACATCTTGGTTACCAGAGAGCCTCAGCAATGTGACTCATCATCATGTGACTTCACTGGAAATGATGGTCATGAAAACCAAAATACTGTACATGAAAATTCACTCAGCAGCCTTGATATACTGTAAGATTATGACAGAGTTTATTTTGGTTTCGATTAAGCTGTCTGTCATTCCTTAGCAATGGCAAACCCACAGTGCCGGAGGGCATTCTCAGCATTTTTTTTTCCATTCTAGAATAAAATGTTCTTTCACTATGAAACACTGTTCAAATGAATCACAGCCTAAGAAGTACACGTGGGCAGCACATAATATAAGAAGAGCATTACCTTCCGAAATCATCCAGAATCATTTTTTAAAACATTAGGTACTTTGTTTTTAAATGGCAGTAACAACTTTTAAAAATCCTTAACAGCAGCTGAACAAAGCATGTGTGACTTATTCTTGGCCTTTTGAATTACACAGTTTCTAATGCTTTTGTAAGATACTAGATTGACAATGTTAAAGACTAATATTTCTGATTAGGCCATCGAGTATGAGTAATCCTGGTAGTACCGCTATATTCTTCCCTCACATCATTCCTTTCCATCACCAACAAGAAATGACAGAATCATTCAGTCTCATTTCCTGAGACTTTCTTCGTGACTAAGAGATAAGATGTCAAAATGTAGGTGAATATAACATAGAAGATGATAATTCTGTGACGTGTCTGTCAATCATCAATCAATAAGCATTTATAAAGCTCCTACTATATGCTAGGTTCTATGCTAGATATTGGAGATGCAAAGACGAAACAAAAAATATTTCTTGTCCTCAACTAGCTTACATTCTACTGGGAGCCTCATCTTTTCCTGAAAAAGGAGGAAGGAGTTGGGCTAAATGCTCTGTGATTTGCTTGGATTTAGTTTTCTTTTGACTGTAGGAGATGATTCTGATAATTACCAGATCTAATTCTAATCCTAATCCTAATCTAATCCTAAAGAACAAGAAACTCTCAGAGCACTTATAAAATCTTTACATTCCATTCGGCTAAGTTTTGATTTATCAGGCAACATTCTATTATGATGGTTCAAAATAAGATTCTTTACTAGGCAGCCAGTGCCCAGTGGATAAACCTCTGAGCCTGCAGTCAGGAAGACTTAAATTCAAATATTGCCTCAGATACTTACCCTCAGTTTCCTCTATTGTAAAACTGGAATAATAATAGTACCTATCTTGAAAGTTATTGAGAAAACTGAATGAAATATTTGTAAAGTGCTTAGCATGATTTTTGGCACAATATGTGGCATTTTCTCCTACTAGGCAGAGATAGAAGGTCACCACGGGCAAAAGAAGGTAAATAAGAACTATCCCACCTACTCTGCATAACTTTGCTCTGGTTCAAGTTCATGGACCCTTTAAAATAGAAATTCTATCAAACCCCAAATTATCTGATTTCTTTGCACATTGGATAAACTTAGAAGGGGGCATTCACAGATTTGTGGCAATCCTGGTTGGATGATAAAAATGAAAAAGTCTTAGGCTGAATAAAATGTTTTATGATAGCAAGGAAATGAAATCATACTTTTCAAGAATAAGCATCAACTTAATCTGTGCTTCTAATTTTTGCAGAGGATCCCAGCTTTCTTTGGATATAACTTTTATTCCCTGTTCCATCCATCAATTAAGAGCCAAGTATTAAATATTAATCTGGGACTTGGGGATACAGTTGTATTGATTTGATTTATATATGTTTTTGCAAACCAATTTTTAAAAGATGTCATGGCTCTTTGGTATGAGTTTGATTTGTCCTGGTAGGGCTGAGGGCTTTATGGGGCTTATATAGAAAAGGAATATGGGTAGTATTTAAATTGACCAGTCTCTAACAGAATCTCAGATCTATTTGGTAGTACCAATGGTAATAACTGGGAATCTGATTATTTGAAATAATATCTCATTTGATTTTCTCAATAACCCTTCAAGGTAGATACTATTATTATCCCAGTTTTACAATAGAGGAAACTGAGGGTAAGTATCTGAGGCAATATTTGAACTGAAGTCTTCCTGGCATCAGGCCCAGAGGTTTATCCACTGGGCCACTGGCTGCCTAGTAAAGAATTTCATTTTGAATCACCATAATAGAATGTTGTCTGTTAAATCAAAATTTAGTCAAATGCAATGTAAGGATTTTATAAGTGCTCTGAGAGTTTCTTGTTCTTTAGGATTAGAATTAGATCTAACTAACAACTGTATTACCAGAATCATCTCTTACAGTCAAAAGAAAACTAAACCTAAGCAAATCAGAGCATTTAGCCTAACTCCTTCCTCCTTTTTCAGGAAAAGATGAGATTCCCAGTAGAATGTAAGCTACTTGAGGACAAGAAATATTTTTTGTTTTGTCTTTGTATCTCTAATACCTAGCATAGTATCTAGCATAAAAGGAAAAAAAACACCTTCTACACTGACACACAGGAGTGGGGCACAATGTCATAAACTATATTCTGAAAGCTCTAGGTAAGAAGAAAAACATAAGAAGGAACAGTAGGGATAACAACAATATCAGCAACAATAAGTAGCTGGCATTTATATAGCTCTGACTAATGGGTTAGGATACTATGCTTTGGGATTTATAAACATTTTTCATTTGAGCCTTGCAACAACTCTGGGAAGTAAGTCCTATAAATATCTCTCTTTAACAAAAGAAGAAACTGAGTCAGACAACAGCTATGTCTTGTCCAAGGTCATACAGCTAATTAACTGTCTAGCGTTAAATGCAAGAATTTCTGACTTTATCCAGGACCAGCAATGTATCTGTTGTATCATCTAGCTTTGGGATTTGGTTGTACCTTGATCATCCAGCTTAATCTTGATAACAAAGAATGGAGAATAAAAAAAGAAATAATGTTTATTATCCTATGGTTTCATTCTCCACCCGCCTTTTATTTTTACTTTAAAAATGAATATGGTAAACTGCTGTTCATGTAAAATGGTTAAAGCAAATTAAGTATTCTGGGTATCTGAATATTCTACTTAATTGAACATTGCCATATGGACCACCATATTTCAGAAGATTTAATATACTACAATTTAATCTTTCTTGAATGATTTGGGAGGAATTTGAAGATCTTCAGGATATCAATAGAATGACTTGTTCTGAGGAAAGTACTTTATCAACCCTAAAGTGCTATATAGTAGTTGCTTAATCAATCCTTATTGAAATGGACAGTACTCTAAATGTAGAAGTTGGAACAGATTGGACTGAATTTGTACTGACCTTTCTGTCATATTCTAGAACTTGCTTTAAAGCAAAATCCTTGGTGTGTCAGCTTGTTTATTTGCCATCTGTTGCTTTATCATAAAAATATAGTAGAACTTTCCAATTCCTTCTTCCTTCCTCCTTCCTTCCTTCCTTCCTTCCTTCCTTCCTTCCTTCCTCCTTCCTTCCTTCCTTCCTTCCTTCCTTCCTTCCTTCCTTCTTGCCTTCCTTCCTTCCTTCTTGCCTTCCTTCCTTCCTTCCTTCTTGCCTTCCTTCCTTCCTTCCTTCCTTCCTTCCTTTCTCTTTCTTTTTTCCTTCCTTCCTCCTTCCTTCCTTCCTTCCTCCTTCCTTCCTTTCTTTCTCTTTCTTTCTCTTCCTTCCTTCCTTCCTTCCTTCCTTCCTTCCTTCCTTCCTTCCTTCCTTCCTTCCTTCTTCCTTCCTTCCTTCCTTCCTTCCTTCCTTCCTTCCTTCCTTCCTTCCTTCCTTCCTTCCTTCCTTCCTTCCTTCCTTTCTTCTTTCCTTCCTTTCTTCCTTTCTTTCCTTCTTTCCTTCTTCTCTTCTTTCCTTCTTTCTTTCTTCCCTTTTTGATAAATGGGAGTATGGAGACAGCTAGATGTTAGAGTAGCTAGTATGCTGAATTTGGAATCCAGAAGGCCTGAGTTTGAAAGCTGACTAAGCTATTTATTAGCTATGTGATCTTAGAAAAAAGATTTAATCTCTGCCTGCTTCAGTTTCTTCATCTTTGAAATGAGGAAAATTGGAACGAGTATCCTTCACTTATGAGGGTCAAATGGGATAATATGTGGAAAGTAACTATATGAATGTTAGCAATGATTATCATTATTGTATTGCTCTATCCAGAAAGTTAGGGGCCAGCTGAGTGTGTTTTTCCTCTCTTTCCTTTTCAATAAGAGTGATAATTAAATGCCTGGCCACCTGTTTCAAACACCACCAGTAAATATCTCAGAGCTTTGTCTTATTTTAATCATTCAGTTAAAAAATTAAATGGAAGAATATGTGTTTTCATAAGATGTTCTAGTAAGAAAGTCCTATGCCTAGTGTAGTAAAATGTCAATTGACCAGAAGTAAAAATGACTCAATTGACATTTAATGACCATGTACTTGTTTTATACAAAAATCAGCATAACCCCACTCTCTCGTTTGATAGATGATTCTCAGTTTCCTTATTTGCAGGCAGTTGGACTAAATGGTCTCTAAAGCTTTTCAATTCTACCATTTTATGATTATAAAATTCTGTGAGTGTTAGATATAGAACAGCTTAAGGAACAGATCACTAGAGTTTGAAGAAAAAATCAGGAATTCAGTTCTCATCTTCATCCCTAACCCCCAGACTGCTGAAATTTCTGTTTCCCTGGTCACTGTGACTAAGTCATTACTCACTTGTGTGACATTTGGCTTGAAGCCTAATTTCTAGTGTATTTTTGAAGCTCCTAAGCCAGCCAGTCACCTTCCCACCATCCCCTAAATCTGTCACTATACTCTCTTGCTCAGAGACCATGGCCTGAGGGGCTTATGCCTTTTAGCTCTGGAACGTCCATTTTGGGCTATTTTGTTGGTAAGTGCAGTTTACATGATTTGCTCCTAATTGGTTCTAACTATACTTTCCTTTACATTCTAGCCATCTGATTTCTCATGGTTAGGCTCTGCCAATTTCCCCCCTCACCCTTTTCTAATTTTTTATCAAATCAATATTGTTATTGCTGCTGAAAAGGATGTGTCAGTCTTCTCTATGACTTTATTCATTATTCCTGCATCTATGCAAAAGTCACATCCACCTCCCCCAAATTGTCATTCTTTTATTTTTATTTTATATTGGTGTCTCCTTATATTAAAAAGTACTTCTTAATCACATAAACCAGTTCTTTCATAGCCCAAGAGCATAATGCAATGCTTTGAACATAGCTGATTCTTAAAAACTCTCATTCATTTGGTAAGAGTTTTCCAACTCTAGTCTAACACAGGTGTCACCACACTGCTCTCCATCCATCTTCCCATGCAGATCCCAAAAAGTTTTCTCTTCCCATTCCCAATTTCTACTCTACCTTAAATGGTACAAAAATCAAGTCAAAACTCTAATGAAGAAAGGACACGTCAGACAGTTGCTCTCTGATTCCATTCACAATACCCATGACTTACCAAACCAGAACATCCCTTCCTGAAAATCACTGCATATCAATAATTCCCTATTAGAATGTAAGCTCCAGTTCAATCCATGCAGATTTATCACCAAATATAGATCTTGAGGGCTGTTATTTACTGGTCCTTAAGTCATTATTCTGTCTTTCTCAAGGAGTTCAGTACCTGGCTCATCATCTTCCTCTTTCCTCCAATTCCTGTCCTTATATTATGGGATGTAGATATTGTAACTCCTTCACACACTCTAACCCTGTGAGTCTTTACTATTTACCTACCAAAACCTACTTCTTCACCTCAGCTAATAATAATCATAATAAAAAATAATAGCATTATATAGTGCCTTAAAAATACATTTATATAAAGTGTTTTTAAAATATTATCTCATTTTATCTTCACAATAATCCTAGAAGGTAGGTGTTATTTTTGAGCAAACTGAGGCTGAGACAGTAAGTAATTTGCTTAGTGTTATACAATTAGTGTCTAAATTCAGGTCTTCCTGACTCCAGGTCCAATGTTCTATCCACTGTGCCATCCAGTTACCTTTGTCATAACAATTCAATCTCATATAAAATGGATCTCATCCTAGATCTCTCCAGTACCCAAAAGTGGTCCACATCAAAAATTTTGGAAATTCCATCATCAGATCACATCTTCCTTTCTCTGTGTTTTTTTCTTCCTAAACTTATATTTGTCCTCATCAGGACTTCCAATTCTATCCCAGGCCGCAACTAATTTAATTCTATACTGTCCTCTACTCTCAAATTCTTTGTTTCTCCCGGCCTATCCATGCTTGTACCTTGCCAGATGAAATCTTAAATTACTCCTTTAATCTTGAGGAAATGCTGCTGGGTCACCAGAGAGGTTGGAGAATCACTGTGTCTACTTCCTGTTCCATACCTACACATGTGTTTGAAATAGGTTCAGTCTGTTTCTCATGCAAAGGTTCCTAACTTTTTTGGATCATGGAATTCTTTGGCAGTTTGGTAGAGTCTATGGACAACTTTTCAGAAGAATGTCTTAAAATACTTGAAGGGAGTAAAAAATTTCAGGTGGTGGTTACTGAAAATAAGATTTTTTTTTCTTATCCAGGCTCATGGATCCCCTGTAACCTAATAATGGGTCCTTTGTGAGTCTGTGAACTCCAAGTTAAGAACTACAACACCCCTCTCCCCATTCCAGTGAAAGGAGTTAGTTTTTTTTCTTCTCAATTCTTCGGTTGATTAGGTGGCTCCTCCCTTGCCCAGAACAAATTTAGCTGTAGTGAGCATGTCTTATCTTTACAGATCTCTACAAAAGAGGATTAAAAACTACTCAATATTCAATATGAGTTACATATAGAGCATGTAATTTATTCCTACATCCAAAAGAAACGGGACAGAGGACACTCAAAAAGCATATATCTGATGAGAAACAAAAACTCCCCACAAAACCAAAAAAAAAAAAAGAAAAAAAGAAAAAAGCCCCAAATCACCTTAAAACAGAATTCAGTTACAACTTATTGCAGCAGTCAAGAGCTGCTGGGATCTTTATCAGATCCTAACTTCATCAGAATATAAAGTAGTTTGCAGGAGTCTAATTAGGCATTTTACATTTCATTTTGGCTTGGCATTGTCCAAATAACTCCCAGTGCATTATCTGTTCTCAAGATCACCAGTCTTGGATTAATCTTCTGCTTAGTGACCATTTTCTCATTTTCTCAATGCAAAATTTTCCTTGCTTCTCTCACACTCCTAGGGCTTCCATAACTAATCGAACCAGTGCAACCTAACTTCTGGTTACTGGTAGTATAATTGGTGGAGTTCTGAGTTTGGAGTCAGGAGGATTGGGATTAAAACCTGGATTCAGATACTCACTAGCTGTGCAGCTTTGGCAAGTAACTTAATCTCTTTTTGCCTCTGTTTCCTCAGCTGTAAAGTAAGGGTGATAATAGTAGCCACCTCACAGGGTTTTTGTGAGGATCAAATGAGACAATACTTATAAAAATATTCATTTGGTAGGTGCTATATAAATACTTATTCCCTTCTCTTCCCTCTCAAACTCACATTTCCTCAAATGTGGGGACATAGCTCATGGGATTCTCATTTGTTCATGATCAGGAAAGATGGATGGGAAACAAAAGAAGGCAACCCAAAGCCTTGGGTAGGACATGTACTTCAGATGGTCAGCTTCACGGGGCTGGGAGAGGTCAAGGGCCAGCAGCCATTCTCCTACCTGACGCTTAGGAAGCAGCTCAAGACATCCTTTCATGATTCACAATTGGAAAGGAAGAGATAAGTGAACATCTATTTAGTCATCAGCTCTTCTGGTTCTGCAGACAGTGAGAGAACTCTTTGCCATCTCACAGTGCAAGCCCATTAAGTTGGCACCAGGCCCTTCAAAGCTTCCAAATTATTGACTACAACCAGGAATGGTGACTCTAGGTATGATCTGTGGGGCATTGGGGAAGCCCCTCCTCCACCTCCTTCCCTCCCACCCCCAATCATATGCTCACTATTTATAATTCCTATTCACTTGTGTAGAAATGCAATTTCACTTGTATATAGAAATACAATTATTTTATATAAATATAACAAATATATGCATATATATTATATACATATAGTATGTGTATATGTTATATACCATATGTATGTGTGTATATATATATATAAAACTTCTTTTTCTTAAATGAAAGGTTTCTTCACTCAAGGTATGGTGGCTACCACTCCATTTTTCTCTGTTGTCAGAACCAGGTACAAACGTTTTATGGACTGAATCAAGTAATTAGACTAAATGTGAACATCTAGAATTAATCAATGCTATTTGCTGAGAGATTTCAGTCATGCCCTAAGTAACTTGTATAAAAGGGAGATTAGGCTCAGGAAGAGTTCTGAGCCTTCCAAGTTGAGAGAGTTTGGAGCAAGCAGAAGCAGAGAGAACTAAGCAATCAATGGCAGACAAGGGAAACATCAGAGAGAATTCTTGGCTTTATGGTATCCTAGAAAGGAGAATCCCATTTAACAGAAGTCCCACAAAAATTTTGAAAAGATCAAATGTTTTATCAATTTCTCCTCCCAATGCTTGTTGCTCCATAATTATAGTAATATAATCTGCTGTTTTTGTTTGGTTGCCCAAATGTTTCCAATAAACTGTATTTTGTCCTAACTATGAAAAAGGATTGATACCTTATTCTCCTTTTCAAATTTAATTGGTCACTAAAATGTTTCTTTTTTTTTTTTTCTGAGGCAATTGGGGTTAAGTGACTTGCCCAGGATCAAACAGCTAGGACTTGTTAAGTGTCTGAGACCAAATTTGAACTCAGGTCCTCCTGATTTCAGGGCTGGCATTAAAATTTTCCATTTTTATCTTTACATTTTTTTTGTCCTGAATATGACTCTGGATTTCAAAATCATGTCTCTACATCTCTCTCAATTTGGAACTTCCCTCCATGCTAGGGGTTTGCCACATTTCAAAAACCTTGTGACCTGATTGATGTATTCATTTGTAAGATCCTTCTTCTCTTTTCCCATTAGTGAATTCCTCCTCTAGCCTCCATTTTGTGAAGGAGTCTAAGCAAATGATTTTCATTCTCCTCCTGTTCCTATTCTTGATTTTCTGGACTTCAAAATTATATCCTTGCCCTGGTATCTTTATTCCTCTTCTTCCCTTCTTGACTCTTACTTTTCAGCTACCTTTTGTCTGTCATCTTCCTCTTTTAGAATCTATGTTCCTTGAGAGCCAGAGATGTATCATTTTTTGTTTGTATTTGTGTGCTCAGTACTTAATGCAGTGTCTAGCACATAGTGAGTGATGAATAAATGTTGGTGTCTTTCTTTGTATCTATTCTCTTCCCACTAATTGCATGGCCACCATCTTAATTCTATGCTCAATTACCTCTTATATTGCAATAGCCTTTTAATTGGTCTACCTTGAATCTCTGACTACTTTGATTGATCTAAATAGCTGCCAAAGTGATTTTCCCAAAACCCAGGTCTGAACATGTTACTCCTCTACTCAATACCAGAAGCTCTTTATGGTCCCCGCCATCAAACATAAGATCCTCTATTTGGCTTTTAAAGATTTTTATGATTTAGTCCCAACCTCATTATGTGTTCCCACACTCTACAATCCAAATTAAATTAGCCTTCTTGCTGTTCTTTGCACTTGACTCTCCATCTCCCATCGTCTTTCGTTTATAGGGCCTCTGCTTCCTGCTTGGAATGCTCTTCCTCCTCTCCTCTGACTTTTAGAATCTTTCTTTCCTTTACAACTTAGTTTAAATGCCATTTTTACATGAGTTCTTTCTAGATTCCCTTAGCTACTAATGTGCACTCCCCATAAAATTTAACTGGTATGTACTTTTTAATGTACTTATGTATATATCATCTTAATTTAATGTACGTTTCTTGAGGTCAAGGATTGTTTAATTTTTGACTTGGTGTCCTTGGTACCTTATATAATGAATAACATAGGTATTAATTGTAATATAATATATATTATACATAATATAATATATTCATTAAATGTATGTCACTAAAGGACAGCTTATTGATTGATGTATAAATCATGTCTTCTTGAATTGAGGCCGATTCTCTATTCGGTATACCATATTGCCTCAAAAATAATAATGATAGTTTTACATATTGTTTAAGAATCACTGGGGAGCATAGAATACATTTTATATCTTTGTCTTTATATGACCTTAGACAAGTATCAAATCATTCTATTTTTCCCTTTTATGATGCAGGAAATTATTTATTCTGTATGGGTCTATGTCATTCTTCAAACTTTTACACAGATAAGAATATAGTAGCTATTAGATGGCTATTATCTCGAGTAGTAACTATGGGGTAACCCTGTGGGTACCTACTACTATTATTGCAGCTCATAGAGATAACTAGGTAGCATAATGGGTAGAATGACAAATTTGGAGTCTTGAAGAACTGAGTTAAAATCCAGCTTCAGATATTTACTAGCTGGGTAACCCTATACAAATCAATTAACCTCATCTATAAAATGCAAATAATAATAGCACCTACTTTCTAGGTCATTTTGAGGTTCAAATGAGATAATAATTTTAAAGCTTAACATAGTAAAGCTATGTAAATATTAACTATTATTGTTGCTATTGTTATTATCTTACTAATGTGTGATCAATGAGCCAGTAGATCAATAAATTCTTAGATATTTACTTGGATGGCATAATAAGAACAGTAGTTATAAAACATTTTCCTCATAAACCTAGGGTATGCTTTCCCACAAATACATACAGTTCCAATGAGAAGAATGAGATCAAATCTAGACTACAATGGTGATGAGGTACAAATATGTGGCAAGGGTAACTCATAACTCCTGGCACTAAGGGGTTTGGACATCCTTCCTCTCTTCATAGAGTCTTCATGAAGTTCCCCTTAGCATGGTACACTCCCGCATTCTCAAACTCTGAAATTCATCTATGGCTTAGCTATCTGAAAAAGCTTAAGCATGTGAAGACTTTTCCTGGCAGAATGAGGGAGATGAAAACAATTGGTTGCTATAGTCATGAAGGCATCTGAAGCAGGTATCAGGGCCATTATCCCTTGTCTTGCGTTTGTCTTGTCACTAGATTTCAATGATTTTGGAAGAGAGAGTAAGAATGATGACTTCGTGCAATTCTGCTTCACTTCACTTCACCCATAAGTCAAGACATCCTCTGTGTTATCACCCGTTCTTTTCAAAAATGAAAGATAAAAAGTTATCTAAAACACTGCTAAGTGTGGATACTTTATTTAGCCAATGGTGTTGCTCCCTTCTTGACTAAGAGAAGGACCACAGTTCACAAAGAGAACCAGATAGACCCAACTTTAGAGTTAGTTTTATACCCCATAAATACATTGTGAATATATTCTGAGCCTTCTGTGACTATATCAACTATATCAACTGGGAGGTGGAGAGGGATCACATCATTTTCTCTTAAGTTTGTCTGCTTTAACATATGTTTTTAGTTCCACAATATAGATACATAAAGACAAAGCAGAATAGCATTTTAGTTCTCAAATGCAGATGGGAGATTTGGGGGTTATCTTCACCAATCAGTAATAATTGTGCCATATTGACTTTGAATTAGAGATGGAAGGGATTTTAGTTCATCTAGTTTAGAGATTCCTAACTTGGGCTCCAAAGACCTCCATTAGATCTATGAATGGTTTTGGGGATGCTGTCTGTGAACATGAGTGAAAAAAAATCACATCTGTATTTTTCATCATCTATAATTGAAATGTATTTCCTTCAACTGTTATTTAAAAACCCAAACCAAAACAACTCATAATATTCTGATAGGGATCCATATGTTTTGCCAGATTGTCAGAAGGGTCAGTGATGCAAAACCAGTTAAGAACCTCTGATCTAATTCAGCATTCTCTTTTTACAAATGAGAGAACTTAAACTCATGTAGGTCAAATGACTTGTCCAAAGTGGAATTTGTACCTAGATGTTCTCATTCTAGAATCAGTGTTCATCAGAATCAAACATAATTGGAAAAAGCAAACTCTTTCTCCAAATTTAATGTAATGAGCACTACACCAATAACTAGCCAGAGCAGCCAACCTTGTAAATACTGTGTTCTCTCTAATTAATCATAACTAAATAAAATCCTAACATGAAAAGCACAAATTTCCTGCCTCTTGCTGTAACTCAATGAAAGACCCACAGTTAAGCTTTTGGATTAATGGAAAGGACCTCTCACTTTGTTTGACAACCCAGTTTTCTGTTTCCAAGGAAGCTCGAATATAGTTTGTGTTCAGTGACAAAGATGAACAATGTACAGAAGTCATCTTACTCCCTCTTGTGGCTCTTCAGAAAAACAATTCCTTTTCTTAGCAAATTAAGGAAATAAAGTGGAATGAAACTACATACATATTAAGGGATTCAAAGATAATCTTGTTTTCTCTTCCCTCCTCCCAGAGAACAGCTTTGATTTCTCCCTTACTTCCCTTCTCTCCTCAGTGAAATTAAATTAATTAATTTTGGTTATTAGAGGGAATATGAGAACTTGAATCTTGACTCTTGACTATAGGAACTGAGAATGTGATGTGAGATCTTTGCTTGTCTATTTGACCTAGATAAGGGATTTATTCCCTACAGAATGCAGACCTCAATACTTCAAGGATCTGTCATTTGGATGATTTGGGCTCTGTGGGTTGACACACTGTCAGAATAGTAGATGGCTTATTGATTTCTCTTTTAAAATGACAATGGTCACTGTGTGTTCCCTGTGGGTAAGACATGATTTAAGGCATACAGATAGCTTGGTCCAAGTGTTAGGAAAACATCTCATATTAATGTCTGTCTTTGATTACTTTGTTGGCAAGAGAGTATATGAATATATTCCTTAGTGTATGGGATTTGTCTATTGGTATTTTTTCAATACCAGCTTCATCTTTTCAAAGAGGCAGCTTGATGTTAAACTTTGCTTTGAGTATAATTACTACTAAAGAAACAAAAAACGAATAAAGATTCTGGGGGAAGGAAGGAGCACACTTCATTCTGCCCTAAGATGGCATGAAAGCATACTTTAAAAGTTCAATTATCTCTCTTTGCAATTGTTGTGCTTTGTTTTATTCCTGTTGACTATTGTTTTCTTTCTTCCTTCTTTTTTCTTTCATCAAATTCTGACTTGTATGGAGCTAGAAACTCTCTAATATTCCTTCTGTCTCTAACATTTTATACATTTGTGTGCTTGGATTCTGAGAGGAGGATTGACTTTTTTATAAATGATATTTCTATCTTAAGAGAAATTCCATTTTCCCAGACACTGTTAACAATTGTAATTGAGGAAATCAGGTAAAAGTAAGATGCTTTTTCCACATTGGTACTAAGCCTTTTAGACTTAGGGCTTTATTGAATGATCACGGGTAATATAATACACTTTTTTGTGCATAAGTTTATTAAGGACAGAAGATAATATAGTCAATTGGTTAGAGCAATGAGTAGTAAGTATAAGCCCCTCTGTGCTAATCCTCATTCCCTTTACAACTAGTTGGGTAATTTATTCCTTTAAAGTCTCTGCCTCCCTCCTGTTTTTCCCATCAATTTTCCCATCTGTAAAAGCTATAAGGATTATAATAATACATACTTTGAGGCTTATAGTAAAATGCAAAACAAAAATACCATCCTTCAAATATAAGAATCCTCAGGCTAGCTAGGTTTCCCATATACGTTTTTGGGTAGTTTAATACTATTAAACAAGAGAACAACGCTAAGGCATTCATAGGGACTAAGTGAAGCCTCCCTTTAAAATAATATGTATTCTGATTATGACTGACTGTCTCAAGGGAAATATGAGAAAGAAAGGATGGTTAATGTAGAAACTCTAGATGATAAGCTCCCAGGAAGAAAAAGAAGAAGGAAAAGGGAAGAAGGAGAAGGAGGAAGAAGAAGAAGAAAGGAAGAAGAAGAAAAAGAAGGAGAAGAAGAAGGAGAACAATTAGAAGGAGAAGAAGAAAGAAAAAAGAGGTCAAAGAATGTTTAAAAAAAAAAAAAAAAAAAAAACAAACCTGGTCCTTCAGAAAATGAAAATTTGGGATGACAAAAGCAGGTTGTGGAAAATAATGGATAATTAATTGAAAAAGTCATTAAGAAGCTTAAAAATATAGGCAAGTAAGGAAAGTAGAGAAGAAGCTGGGTTTCTAGAAAAGAGAGGGAAATTTTCTATGTAGAATTCATTTATTTTTCAGGGTTCACATTTTGAATGACTGAATAAAATATCAGCTCTCTGATAGCAGGAGCACTATATTATTGCCAATATATTCTTAGTACCCCGAATAATGCAGGAATTTAATAATAATTTCTTGAGCTGACCCCATTTTAGCCAAATGTATTGGAAATATATTTTTATGACTGCAGGAATTCTCCTTGGAGACCTGTCTGACTTTATTTCTTCTGCTAAAAGGGCATTCCTTCTCTTATTTATGGAAAAGTAAATATTCAATTGTTGTTCATCCTTCCTTTTCAAAGAAGACCAATGGCATCAGGAGGAGGATAGTCTTTGACCTCAAGTAGCTTGCAATCTAATTGGGGAAGACAATTCACAAAAGGAATCTGAAAAAGAAAGGGGAGATGAGGGAAAAAGAGGCCAGCTAGAGGGTACCCGAAGCAAGGGATGGTAAATGAAGTTAGCTAGGAGAATCTAAGCCTTCTATAAACAAAGGCTTTGGATGTGTTCATTGTTCCATTCTCCAGCTCTCCAATCAGAGGAGAGAGGCACCTGAGGATGCTGAGATGTGTTGAGCTGAATTGTTCTCCAAGAAGATATCAGGTGATGATGAACTTATCCTGGGTTAGGTAGGATCTTGGAGTTGAAATTAAATAGAGCAGAGAGAGTTTTCAGAGAAAACATTGTCAGTTGATCTAGTTATGTATTTATCTCTGGAGAATTAAAATCATTCCTTAAATTTATTAAGCCTTTTATTCCAGAGAGATTGATTAGGTCTTTGATTCTAGGGACATTGACTTGCAATTTGCAAAGAATACTTGCAAATTTTTAACTTTCATAATATAGTGGAGACTTTAGTGCCATAGCTTCTTTAGGAGTGAATCAGTTTGGGCCTTATAAAGACATAACTCTGGTGGACACTTATGGGGAAGAATCACAAATTCTTAAAGCATGGTCTTGAGAGCACAATTTAAAAAATAAACACCTGTTTGGTGTTTCCTATTCGGTGGCAGAAAATAGGTCTTTATTAGGCATTTTTCTGTTGTCTGGAATTAATGACCATATTTTATATAATATATATATTAATATATATTATAAAATATATATATTTTACCTTCCAATAGTATTCAAATACATTTGACCACTTTATGAGTTCATTATTTACATTTATTGGGACGTAGCTTTAATGAGCCAATAAAGTCCTTGGGTCTCATTTTGTCACGTGGGATCTTGGGTGAATAGAGAAAAGAAGAGAAGATTAAGTATTTGTAGAATATTTTTGAGAGACATGCTAATTTGGTTGGTTTATCCTTCACCTGATTGCCTTTCTACTTCTGTATTATTTCTTTTTCTGTACCTAGACAGAGAGGAACAGTGGGAGAAAGCAAGCTGGATTTAAATTCAGGGGACCACGGGCCCCAATCAGGGCTCAGTTTCCCATTCTGCAAAATGGGAGTACTACTAGCACTTACAGATAGATAGACATATACAGAGACAGACACAGAGAGAGAGACAGAAAGACAAAAACAGACACGCACAGAGAGACAGACAGACAGAGACACACACAGAAACAGAGAGAGAGACAAAGAGAGACAATCAAAGAAAGAGACAGAGAGAGATAGTCAGAGAGGCACAAAGAGAGACACAGAGACAGTCAGCTTCATGGAAAGGTGGTATGAAAGGAAGAGAAAAATTCTGAAAGGTAAAGCCAAAAAAAAGTGAATTTCAGGTATGAGGAAAAAATAGCAACTGAAGATCATAGGTCAAGTTCTGGAAAGTTTGCTGCATTTAGGAGGAAAGACATCTAGTTTTAAGTATTAGCCATCAGGAGGACATTTGCAGTTTAACAAGGATGCAAGCTTCTCAATTCTTCAAAAGTGAGGACACCAGGTAGAACAATTTTTTGATGACTTAGCTCCATTTAGTTCAGGCGACAATCCAGGGTCATTACAAAAGCTTGAATCAGCTAGAGCAGTACTAGCAGGAATCTCTCCTGATTTTTAAGCATCCTTTTGCTAATGCTGCCTTAGATCATTGACTTTGACAGCACACGATGAATCTGCAAGCAGCTTTTCTCATTATCAGTTGGCAGAACCTTGTATGATCTCAAAAACTGTAGGCTTGATTGATCTCAGAATCCCAGAGGCAGAAGGGACCTCAGAGGCCATTGGGTGATATTCTAATCTGACCAAGACTCTCCTCAACAGCATGCTGAGACATTGGTGGAAGACCAATGGTGATGAGGAGGACATGACCCACTGAGGCAGACCACTCCATTTTTGGATAACTTTAATTGCTAGAAAGATTTTCTTTTATCGACTCTGTGTATAACTTCCATTCATTCCTGCTAGTTCATGGTCCTTCATGGCCATGTAGAAGGGCCAGGCTTTCCTCCACCTGACTATACTTCAATTCAATTGCTCTCCTGCATTCCCTAAATTAGGGGTCCTTCAAGGTAGTTATCTTGTATTCCCTAAGTAAGTCAGGGCTCTCTAAACTTTTGTGTGTGTTATGGATTCCTTTCATAGTATAGTGAAGCCTGTAGATTTCTACTAGGAATAATGTTTTGAAATGAATAAAATAAAATACATAGTATTATAAAGGAAATTAATTATATCAAAATATGATTATTGACATATTAGAAAAAGCAAGTTCATAGATTCTTATCCTAAGTCTTCTTCTAAGAAACACCTCCCAGGTGTTAAATTCTATATACTGGGGAAGTGATTCCACCAATTACATTTGCAGTATGCATGATTTTAAAAAAGTCCTTAAAAACTTCAAAGGCTTGTTGAAACCATCTTTTGTTTTGTACCAGTATATCTACTGAAAATATTTTCTGTAGAAGTAACTTAAATTTTGCTTTTCAAAAAAAGGAATGTTTTCTCTTTCCCAAAATTCTATCCTATATAACAAATATTCCCCCTGAATCTCCTTTCCATTTTCCTGTGGCTGATTCTCTATTCCACTAATCTTGTCCCTTTTTTGTCCCTTTGTATTAAAGAACTGCAGTTGCTTTAACTGATCCTTATAGGACAAGGATTACAATTCTCTCACTATTCTAGTTGTCCTCTGCATATATTCTGGTTTTAAAAATTATTTCTTAAAATGTAACACCCAGAACTAGACATTATAGTCTGGCCAGGACAGAGGACAGTGAGACTATCACTACCATAATTAAGAATCCCATGTGTCTATTAATGTTTCTCTAAGATCACATTGGAAAGAAAAGCAAAGTGAATGTAGAACTGCCTTCGAATCAGTGTAGCTTCTGGCTGTGTGAGTGGACAACTCATTTAACCTTAAGTTCCCTCAGGCAACTCTCTAAGATTTAGAAAACTAGTAGAACAGGTATTCAAACTGAACTGGCAGAGGAAATGCCTCACTGGTTGCTCCCTAAACACAGATCTAGTTTTTAAAAAAAGATCAAATTTGTTTTGGTGGCATCTATGCCAGTATGATTCATACTGAGCTTACAATCCCCCAAAAAACCTCACATATTTTTACATATGAACTAATTCTAAGCCATACTTCACCCCATTCTAATATTCACTATATGATTTTTTTTAAAAGCTCAAATGTAAGATGTTGGAGAATTCACACAATCAGAGATGAATAGTATCTCTTGGGCAAGGTGTATATATATATATATATATATATAGCTCCTTCCAGAGGGTGTCTGGTGATGACTGTGGGTCAAAGATAGGAAGACAAACTGACAGGAGAGAGATTTATCAACATGCTAAGGAAGACTGCTCACTTACAGTAACTTTAGATACTTAGGTTTTTATATCTTTTTAAAGTCATTTAGTGTATGCAACCAGTCAACATTATTCTAATTTAGGATAGAGAAGTAAAGTGTTTTACAGGAGAGGGAGGGTAGAAGGGAGAATCAATTAAAAAGTGTGTGTGTGTGTGTGTGTGTTTATGTGTGTGAGAGAGAGGGAGACAGAAAGACAGAGACAGAAAGAAAAAGAGAGAGACAGAGACACACAGAGAAACAGAGAGACAGAGAGATAGAAAGAAAAGGGGAGAGACAGAGACACACAGAGAAACAAAGAGACAGAGAGATAGAGACAAAGAAAAGGGGAGAGAGAGAGAGAAAGAGTGAGACAGAAAGAAAAAGGAAGAGACAGAAAGAAAGAGAGAGAGAGAGAAAAGGAGAGACAGAAAGAGAGAGAGACACACACACACACACACATACACAGAGACACAGAGAGAGAGACAGAGAGAGAAAGGGAGAAACAGAGACATACACACACACACACACAGAGAGACAGAGACAGAGACAGAAAAAAGGGAAAGAGAAACAGAAAGAGACAGAGAAGCAGGGAGAGAAAGAGAGAGAATATGTGTGTGATATGTGTCCAACCATGCTGGAGGTAGGGTTGGGGAGGATTCTGGGGGGAAATTTGCAATGCAGCAGATAGGATTTGTTATTAAAATAAGAAAATGTCCCTTGTTCAAGGGCAAGAAATAGCAGAAGGTGACACAATTTCTTTAAAGAAATTTATTTAGAAAATACTACTGGTATCTTTCATTCAAGGACAATAAAGGGTTCTTACAACAGTATATGGGACCATTCTCTTTTTTTACCATATCTTTGCATAATTTGTTATATTTTATTACTCCTTGTGGGGGATTGGAGGGGATTGGGGCCTTTACACCATCATCACCTTTGATAACCAATCAAGTTGTCTCAAAATGATTGTTCATATTTCTCAAAGACGTACACATTAAATTCTATTTTATTACTTTTAACCTATGATACTAGCTGAGATACTTTGGAATTTTGACTCTATGATCCCAACATGTTTTTAGACTTTCCAGATTTGATTCAACAATGTGTATTGTTTTCTATGCATTCATTTAAATCATTGATTGACTTGTTAACCAGCACAAGATTAGAGAGGGACACATTCCTCACAGTGGACCTCCATGTTGGCATGGAGCTATAATAACTACTCTTTGTATCTATTTATTTAACTTATTGTTCTTTTTGCTTCTTTTATTTTCAATTGTTTTCTTCTTTACAGTTTTGGAAGCCTAATTCTACCCTCCCTTTTCCTTCCACGTTACCTCCTACCCATTTCTCCTCCAGATATTTATAATCTTAGAGAAGGACCTAGGGGACTGAGAGAATAAGTGACTTGCCCAGGATCATGCAGGCAACATATGTCAAAAGTGAGTTTTAAACTCAAGATTTCCTATCTCTGTGGTCAATCTTCCATTCATTATGTCACACTGACTCTGTATTATTTTTACTTATAGCCACATTTAAAAATGATCATTTATGCATGCATGTTATATATTAGTCTCTTTCTTACGGAAAGAAGCAAGCATTTATTAATCACTTACTATGTGCCAGGCACTATGAAAAACATTTTGCAATTTTTAAAAAAATCAATACAACAACCCTGGGGAGGTTGTGCTAATAATACACCCATTTTACAGATGAGGAATCCAAGGTAGACAGATATTAAGTGGCTTACTCTGGTTGTAGAGCTATTATATTTGAAGCTGAATTTGAACTCCATCCTTCCTGATTTCAGACCCAGAAGTCTATCTACAGCACTATTTACCTCCTTCTAACTGTTTTCCTGTTGTGTTACAGCTTTTTTTCCCCTTGTAACTAATTCATTACATTGTAAATCCTTGTGTAGAAACAGCCTGCAGTTTCCATGGTCTCTTCTGGAAGGTCCTTAGTCACCTTGAGCTTTGGCTACCCCCCTGTGCAAGCACAAAGAATTGTAAGATTGGTAGCTGCATGCTTCTCTAACAACAAGTCCAAAAATTAGCTGCCCAGCTAGGAGCAAATTCCACAGTAAGAAGCAACTTAGAATTCCAGCTGATGCCATTCTGCTTAAGGATCTCACATGAATAGTGTGTTATTTTCCTTAAATATCTTAAAACACAACCTTTAAATGATTTTTATCATATTTCTTAATGGTAATAAATTTGATCTTAGGAAAGATTTCATCTGATCTTCTTGCCTTTATAAATCTCTATTCTTCTTGTCCCTACTCCTAGCATTCTTCTGGTAATTATAAAGAGAAGGTTCTGAGACATATTTTCTTGGCTGGTATAGAGAAGCACAACATATACATCCTTTTTAACCATTAAATTGCATGAATGGGAGAAGTAATAAATTTCACTGTGAGAGAATAATGGACTTTTTTTTAATCCAATGACAGAGTTTACCCATCTACCCCCTCTTAAAAAATTACAAATAAATATTTCACATTTGGTTATTAATTTGGTTACAAGATGAACTTTTCTTTCTTTCTTTTTATTAAAGCTTTTTATTTACAAAACTTATGCATGAGTAATTTTTCAACATTGACCTTGCAAAGCCTTCTGTTCCAAATTATCCCCTTTCCCACCACCCCCTCTCCTAGATGGCAGATAGTACAATATGTTAACTATGTTAAAATATATATTATATCCAATATATGTATACATATTTATACAATTATCTTGCTGTACAAGAAAAATTGGAAAAATGGGAAAGAAAATAAAATGCAAGCAAACAACAACAGAAAGAGTAAGAATGCTATGTTGTGGTACACTCTCAATTCCCACCGTCCTCTCTCTAGGTCTAAATGGCTCTCTTCATCACTGAACAATTGGAATTGGTTTGAATCATCTCATTGTTGAGGAGAGCCACATCCATCAGAATTAGTCATCATAAAGCAAGATGAATTTTTTCAAGATCAAGGAAAATTCTACATGCTTGAATAATTTTATATAAATATCTTTTACAAAAGTAATACATCAGCAAGAGATTCAAGTATATTGGAAGATTTGGTTTTTATTAGATTTAAGAAATTAGATTTAATTAGATTTTATTAGATTTAAGAAATGAAGTAAATCCATTACTTAAAAAAAAGTTTACTAATATATATGTCAATGTATATACATCATGTGTGTATACATAAAAACATAGTTGATTATCATTACAATATTGCTTTTACAGTGTACAATCATCTCCCAGTTTGCTCATTTCACTTTGCATGTGTTCACTTCATATAAGCATTCCTAGGTTTTTCTGAAACCATCTCCCTCATCATTTCTTATACAGCACAATAGTATTCCATCACAATCATATACCACAACTTGTTCAGCCATTCCCTAATTGGTGGTCATTACCTTAATTTCCAATTCATTGACTTACAAAAAGACTTGTTATTAAATAGGCATAGTTTCTTTCTCCTTTACTTTGATCTCTTTGGAATACAGATAAAATAATGTTACTGCTGGGTCAAAGGATATTCACAGTTTTATAGCCTTTTGGTTATAGTTCCAAATTGTTCTCTAGAGTGGTTGGGTCAGTTTACAATTTCACCAACAATGCATTAATGTCTCTATTTTTCCACATCCCCTCCAACACTCATCATTTTCCTTTTCCGTGTTAGCCAGTCTGATAGGTAAGAAAGAGGTGGTACATCAAAATTTTTAAAATTTGCATTTCTCTAATTATTATTTATTTATAACTTTTTTTTCATTAAACTATTGGTAGTTTTGATTTCTTTTTCTAAATTTTTCCTGTTCATATTCTTTGACTATTTAACTGATGAATGGCTCTTTTTTGTTTTTTTAATTTACTCCATTCATTACATATTTGATAAATGAGGCCTTTATAAGAAAAAACTTCTGTAACTTTTTTCTAGTTTCCAGTATTTCTTCAAATTTTGGATGCAGTGTTTTTTTTACTTTCAAGTAATCAAAGTTATCAATTTTATCTCTTTGTTCTCTAGCTCTTATCTGATCATAAACTTCTGTTATTTACATATCTGATAGGAAAATTTTTCTATATTCTTCTAATTGGTTTATGATATCACCTTTTATGTATAGATTATGTATCCTTATTGACTTTATTTTCATATATGGTTTGAGATGTTTGTCTCTGTCTAGTTTCTGACAGACTGCTTTCCAATTTTCCCAGCATTTTAAAAATCATATAGTAAGCTCTTCCCCCAAAGCTCAGATTTTTAGGCTT